>NC_089839.1:58754715-59054715 GCF_035609145.1 Eleutherodactylus coqui
GTTAATGGTTGCTGCTGGGGGGGAGTTAATGGTTGCTGCTGCTGGGGGGGGGGGGGTAATGGTTGCTGCTGCTGGGGGGGGTAATGGTTGCTGCTGAGAGGAGGGGTGTAATGGTGGCTGCTTAGGGGAGGGAGGTTAATGGTGGCTGCTGGAGGGAGCGGGGTTAATGGTTGCTGCTGAGAGGAGGGGTGTAATGGTTGCTGCTGAGAGGAGGGGTGTAATGGTGGCTGCTGATGGGAGGGAGGTTAATGGTGGCTGCTGGAGGAGGGGGGTTAATGGTGGCTGCTGGAGGGAGGGGGTTATTGGTGGCTGCTGAGAGGAGGGGGGTTAATGGTGGCTGCTGAGAGGAGGGGGGTTAATGGTGGCTGCTGAGAGGGGGGGGTTAATGGTGGCTGCTGCTGGGGGGGGGGGGGTAATGGTTGCTGCTGCTGGGGGGGTTAATGGTTGCTGCTGAGAGGAGGGGTGTAATGGTGGCTGCTTAGGGGAGGGAGGTTAATGGTGGCTGCTGGAGGGAGCGGGGTTAATGGTTGCTGCTGAGAGGAGGGGTGTAATGGTGGCTGCTGAGGGGAGGGGTGTAATGGTGGCTGCTGAGGGGAGGGGTGTAATGGTGGCTGCTGAGGGGAGGGAGGTTAATGGTGGCTGCTGGAGGAGGGGGGTTAATGGTGGCTGCTGGAGGAGGGGGGTTAATGGTGGCTGCTGGAGGAGGGGGGTTAATGGTGGCTGCTGGAGGGAGGGGTTTATTGGTGGCTGCTGAGAGGAGGGGGGTTAATGGTGGCTGCTGAGAGGAGGGGGGTTAATGGTGGCTGCTGAGAGGAGGGGGGTTAATGGTGGCTGCTGAGAGGGGGGGGGTTAATGGTGGCTGCTGAGAGGGGGGGGTTAATGGTGGCTGCTGAGAGGGGGGGGTTAATGGTGGCTTCTGAGAGGAGGGGGTTAATGGTGGCTGCTGAGAGGAGGGGGTTAATGGTGGCTGCTGAGAGGGGGGGTTAATGGTGGCTGCTGAGAGGGGGGGTTAATGGTGGCTGCTGAGGGGGGGGGTTAATGGTGGCTGCTGAGAGGGGGGGTTAATGGTGGCTGCTGAGAGGGGGAGTTAATGGTGGCTGCTGAGAGGGGGGGGGGTTAATGGTGGCTGCTGAGAGGGGGGGGGGTTAATGGTGGCTGCTGAGAGGGGGGGTTAATGGTGGCTGCTGAGAGGGGGGGTTAATGGTGGCTGCTGAGAGGAGGGGGGTTAATGGTGGCTGCTGAGAGGAGGGGGGTTAATGGTGGCTGCTGAGAGGGGGGGTTAATGGTGGCTGCTGAGAGGGGGGGTTAATGATGGCTGCTGAGAGGGGGGGTTAATGGTGGCTGCTGGTGGGTAATGTTACTACTGGGGCCACTGTGGGGGTCAGTATTAGGGCTCGTTCACATGGGTATTTCAGTAGCACAAATACGCTGTGTATTTGCGCAATCAAAAATCGCTTATGCCTGCCTATTTGGGCACGCCAAAAAGAACGTAGATGGGCCCCCTGAGATAGTGTGCAAATATGCAGTGAATACATCGGTTTCCTGCGCATTCACCACGTATTTGCGTGGCCTATTCACTTCAATGGCCTATTGGGGTGCGCAGTATGTAACAGAATGATGTGTGACAATATACATCATGTGAATGAACTCACTGAAATCAGGGGCTTCTATTTACTGCATATTATGTACGCAAATACGCTTGTATGAACAACCCCTAACTGTACTGTCTTACAATCGGACCTTTGAAGGCAACCATAAGCCTGATGTGGCCCTCAGTGAAAATGAGTTTGACACCCCTGCTCTAGCCCATACCTTGCGGGTAAGTTGGGGTGTGTTTCATTGGCTTTCACTGATTGGTGCATTTCTGTATATGGTTTTGTATATAAGTATGTCATTGTCTGTCTGTTTATGCTTGACAAAGTCCGCTGTGTCGGACGGAACGTTGCAAGTGATTTAACGGGTGGAGTTTTAACCAATAAAGTGTGCATCTTGGAATTTAACGAGCGACACCTTGAAGATTCCTGTGCGGTGCTGCTCACCTACGTTTTCCTATTTTAGTGTAAATTTGGGTGGCGTTATATGAGTATATCACCTTTTAAATTGAAATATTTATATTCAGATTGAGATTTCATTATTTTAGGTTTCTATATGTTTAATGCGTTAACATATATTACCTAAATGGGGCTCACTAGATATAAAAGGATTGGGAACCTCTGCCCTAAAGGGATTCTGTTCCCCGACTCCTTCATTGCAACTCTGACATAGAGGTAATTCCCGAGCATAATATTGAAATAATACGGCCATCTTCGTTAAAGCGTATCTGCCCTTTCAGGTGACTTTATAGAATAAACTGTTGTGTTTTGTATGTGAGGAGTAGCACTAGTTCTGAATATTATATGACCTATATATGGAATTTTACACAGAGTTTCCACTCTGTAGGCTCACATCGTTCGTTTTCCTTGGGTTGGTGGGTCGAAATTGTCTGCTATGGTATCTCCAAGATACAGCATACACCGAGAAGATAAGATTCTGCTTCCATTTCACTCTGAAGCATATCCTCAGAAGAACCAGCATGGAGTGAATTATGTAGCAGTAATGAGAAGTGTAGCTATGAATCAAGCAGTAGGGTGATAAAGAAAACTTAATAGCATAGGCAGTGTTTCTCTGTGTGTCTTTCTCACTTTGCGACGGCTTCCTTCTCCCCTTACCCTTTCCATAGATTTCTATGGTTAGCATGTAACCTGATCTCTCAGTGAGCTGATAATCCTTCTGAAGATGGATTATAGCAGTATTTCATAGTGAATATTCAGTTCAGAAGATATAGGGGGTGCTTTTTTCTCATGTATTGCATCAGTTTTCTAATAAATTCATATTCTCAGTAAAATTATAATTTAATATTAAGGATATAACGGGCATATCAAACTAAATTTATTTAGCTGTTTGCTTGTTAAAAGCTGGCCAAAGTAGGACCAGTCATTCCTAGAGCCATCTGTGATGGATAGACAGACTGCTGCTTCAAATTATTTTGATGAGCTAAGTCTTCATGTAGACTATTATAGTCCACCAGAAATGATAATCATTGGATGTTACTAAATAGAGATGAGCGAGCACCAAAATGCTCGGGTGCTCGTTACTCGGGACGAAATTATCGCGATGCTCGAGGGTTCGTTTCGAGTAACGAACCCCATTGAAGTCAAAGGGCGACTCGAGCATTTTTGTATATCGCCGATGCTCGCTAAGGTTTCCACTTGTGAAAATCTGGGCAATTCAAGAAAGTGATGGGAACGACACAGCAACGGATAGGGCAGGCGAAGGGCTACATGTTGGGCTGCATCTCAAGTTCCGAGGTCCCACTATTAAGCCACAATAGCGGCAAGAGTGCCCCCCCCCCTCTCAACAACTTTTACTTCTGAAAAGCCCTCATTAGCAATGCATACCTTAGCTAAGCACCACACTACCTCCAACAAAGCACAATCACTGCCTGCATGACACTCCGCTGCCACTTCTCCTGGGTTACATGCTGCCAACCCCCCCCCCCCCCACCCCGCACGACGCAGTGTCCACAGCGCACACCAAAGTGTCCCTGCGCAGCCTTCACCTGCACTTATGCCACACGCTGGCCTCATAGCCACACCACCCTCATGTCTATTTATAAGTGCGTCTGCCATGAGGAGGAACCGCAGGCACACACTGCAGAGGGTTGGCAAGGCTAGGCAGCGACCCTCTTTAAAAGGGGCGGGGTGATGGCCCACAATGCTGTACAGAAGCAATGAGAAATATAATCCTGTGCCACCGCCATCAGGAGCTGCACACGTGGGCATAGCAATGGGGAACCTATGTGCCACACACTATTCATTCTGTCAAGGTGTCTGCATGCCCCAGTCAGACCGCGGTTTTTTATAAATAGTCACAGGCAGGTACAACTCCGCAATGGGAATTCCGTGTGCACCCACAGCATGGGTGGCTCCCTGGAACCCACCGGCTGTACATAAGTGCCCATCACAGCTGAGGTAACGTCCGATTAAATGCAGGTGGGCTTCGGCCCACACTGCATGCCCCAGTCAGACTGGGGTTCTTTAGAAGTAGACACAGGCAGTTACAACTCCCTGTGGACCCACAGCATGGGTGGCTCCCTGGAACCCACCGGCAGTACATAAATATATCCCATTGCAGTGCCCAGCACAGCTGATGTAACATCAGCTTTAATGCAGGTGGGCAAAAAATTAATTGGATTACACTGTAGGCGAGGGCCCCAAAAAATTGGTGTACCAACAGTACTAATGTACGTCAGAAAAATTGCCCATGCCCAACCAAGAGGGCAGGTGAAACCCATTAATCGCTTTGGTTAATGTGGCTTAATTTGTAACTCGGCCTGGAGGCAGCCCAGTTAAAATAAAAATTGGTTCAGGTGAAAGTTTCAACGCTTTAATGAGCATTGAAACGTATAAAAATTGTTTACAAAAATTATATGACTGAGCCTTCTGGGCCTAAGAAAAATTGCCCGTTCGGCGTGATTACGTCAGGTTTCAGGAGGAGGATGAATATTATACACAGATTGATGAAGCTAAAAGGTCCACGTTTTTGATGGTGATAGAGAACGATGCTTCCATCCGCGGGTGCAGCCTACATATTGTTTAGGTATCGCTGATGTCCGCTGGTGGAGAAGAGAAGTCTGGGGAAATCCAGGCTTTGTTCATCTTGATGAGTGTAAGCCTGTCGGCACTGTCGGTTGACAGGCGGGTACGCTTATCTGTGATGATTCCCCCAGCCGCACTAAACACCCTCTCTGACAAGACGCTAGCCGCAGGACAAGCAAGCACCTCCAGGGCATACAGCGCGAGTTCAGGCCACGTGTCCAGCTTCGACACCCAGTAGTTGTAGGGGGCAGAGGCGTCATGGAGGACGGTCGTGCGATCGCCTACGTACTCCCTCACCATCCTTTTACAGTGCTCCCGCCGACTCAGCCTTGACTGGGGAGCGGTGACACAGTCCTGCTGGGGAGCCAGAAAGCTGTCAAAGGCCTTAGAGAGTGTTCCCCTGCCTGTGCTGTACATGCTGCCTGATCTCTGCACCTCCCCTGCTACCTGGCCCTCGGAACTGCGCCTTCGGCCACTAGCGCTGTCGGATGGGAATTTTACCATCAGTTTGTCCGCCAGGGTCCTGTGGTATAGCATCACTCTTGAACCCCTTTCCTCTTCGGGTATGAGAGTGGAAAGGTTCTCCTTATACCGTGGGTCGAGCAGTGTGTACACCCAGTAATCCGTAGTGGCCAGAATGCGTGTAACGCGAGGGTCACGAGAAAGGCATCCTAACATGAAGTCCGCCATGTGTGCCAGGGTACCTGTACGCAACACATAGCTGTCCTCACTAGGAAGATCACTTTCAGGATCCTCCTCAGGCCATACACGCTGAAAGGATGACAGGCAAGCAGCATGGGTACCCTCAGCAGTGGGCCAAGCTGTCTCTTCCCCCTCCACCTCATCCTCCTCATGCTCCTCCTCCTCCTCCTCAACGCGCTGAGATATAGACAGGTGGGTGCTCTGACTATCCAGCGACATACTGTCTTCCCCCGCCTCTGTTTCCGAGCGCAAAGCGTCTGCCTTTATGCTTTGCAGGAAACTTCTCAAGAGGCATAGCAGAGGAATGGTGACGCTAATGATTGCAGCATCGCCGCTCACCATCTGGGTAGACTCCTCAAAGTTTCCAAGGACCTGGCAGATGTCTGCCAACCAGGCCCACACTTCTGTAAAGAATTGAGGAGGCTGACTCCCACTGCGCCGCCCATGTTGGAGTTGGTATTCCACTATAGCTCTACGCTGCTCATAGAGCCTGGCCAACATGTGGAGCGTAGAGTTCCACCGTGTAGGCACGTCGCACAGCAGTCGGTGCACTGGCAGATGAAACCGATGTTGCAGGGTGGCAGCGTCCGTGTGGGACTTGCGGAAATGTGCGCAGAGCCGGCGCACCTTTCCGAGCAGGTCTGACAAGCGTGGGTAGCTTTTCAGAAAGCGCTGAACCACCAAATTAAAGACGTGGGCCAGGCATGGCACGTGCGTGAGGCTGCCGAGCTACAGAGCCGCCACCAGGTTACGCCCGTTGTCACACACGACCATGCCCGGTTGGAGGCTCAGCGGCGCAAGCCAGCGGTCGGTCTGCTCTGTCAGACCCTGCAGCAGTTCGTGGGCCGTGTGCCTCTTATCTCCTAAGCTGAGTAGTTTCAGCACGGCCTGCACCGCTGTGCTGGCACGCCGCGCGACACCGACTGCTGCTGACGTGCTGCTGCTGACACATCTTGATTGCGAGACAGAGGTTGCAGAGGAGGAGGAGGGTGGTTTAGTGGAGGAAGCATACACCGCCGCAGATACCACCACCGAGCTGGGGCCCGCAATTCTGGGGGTGGGTAGGACGTGAGTGGTCCCAGGCTCTGACTCTGTCCCAGCCTCCACTAAATTCACCCAATGTGCCGTCAGGGAGATATAGTGGCCCTGCCCGCCTGTGCTTGTCCACGTGTCCGTTGTTAAGTGGACCTTGCCAGTAACCGCGTTGGTGAGGGCGCGTACAATGTTGCGGGAGACGTGGTCGTGCAGGGCTGGGACGGCACATCGGGAAAAGTAGTGGCGACTGGGAACTGAGCAGCGCGGGGCCGCCGCCGCCATCATACCTTTGAAAGCCTCCGTTTCCACAACCCTATACGGCAGCATCTCCAGGCTGATAAATTTGGCTATGTGCACGTTTAACGCTTGAGCGTGCGGGTGCGTGGCGGCGTACTTGCGCTTGCGCTCCAACACTTGCGCTAGCGACGGCTGGACGGTGCGCTGAGAGACATTGGTGGATGGGGCCGAGCACAGCGGAGGTGAGGGTGTGGGTGCAGGCCAGGAGACGGTAGTGCCTGTGTCCTGAGAGGGGTGTTGGATCTCAGTGGCAGGTTGGGGCACAGGGGGAGAGGCAGTGGTGCAAACCGGAGGCGGTGAACGGCCTTCGTCCCACCTTGTGGGGTGCTTGGCCATCATATGTCTGCGCATGCCGGTGGTGGTGAGGCTGGTGGTGGTGGCTCCCCGGCTGATCTTGGCGCGACAACGGTTGCACACCACTGTTCGTCGGTCGTCTGCACTCTCAGTGAAAAACTGCCAGACCTTTGAGCACCTCGGCCTCTGCAGGGTGGCATGGCGCGAGGGGGCGCTTTGGGAAACAGTTGGTGGATTATTCGGTCTGGCCCTGCCTCTACCCCTGGCCACCGCACTGCCTCTTCCAACCTGCCCTGCTGCTGCACTTGCCTCCCCCTCTGAAGACCTGTCCTCAGTAGGCGTAGCAAACCAGGTGGGGTCAGTCACCTCATCGTCCTGCTGCTCTTCCTCCGAATCCTCTGTGCGCTCCTCCCTCGGACTTACTCCAATTACTACTACCTGAGTGATAGACAACTGTGTCTCATCGTCATCGTCCTCCTCACCCACTGAAAGCTCTTGAGACAGTTGCCGGAAGTCCCCAGCCTCATCCCCCGGACCTCGGGAACTTTCCAAAGGTTGGGCATCGGTCACGACAAACTCGTCCGGTGGGAGAGGAACCATTGCTGGCCATTCTGGGCAGGGGCCCGGGAACAGTTCCTGGGAGTCTGCCTGCTCCTCAGAATGTGTCATTGTAATGGAGTGAGGAGGCTGGGAGGAAGGAGGAGCAGCAGCCAGAGGATTCAGAGTTGCAGCAGTGGACGGCGCAGAATTCTGGGTGGTCGATAGATTGCTGGATGCACTTTCTGCCATCCACGACAGGACCTGCTCACACTGCTCATTTTCTAATAAAGGTCTACCGCGTGGACCCATTAATTGTGAGATGAATGTGGGGACGCCAGAAACGTACCTCTCTCCTAATCCCGCAGCAGTCGGCTGCGATACACCTGGATCAGGAGCTCGGCCTGTGCCCACACCCTGACTTGGGCCTCCGCGTCCTCGCCCGCTTCCACGTCCTCTAGGCCTACCCCTACCCCTCAGTATGCTGTATTACCAGTAGTGCAGAAACAGAATTCTGTAATTAAATGTGCCGCTTATTGGCCTGTGGTTGGAGGCTGACTTCCCTTACGGAACGCACAGCAGAGCCAGGAAACAATTTTGCGCACGCCTGTAGTGAGACGTAGGTGCGTATGACTGAGCTAGTGGAATTCACAGCGCAGAAGCAGTCAAGTGGCCAAAGGCCAGTAGTAGGCCTTAAGTATTTTGCTTCTATTTTTTTAAAATGCTGAGCTGATACAGCAGACAGATACTGTAGGCAGCGTATAATATTATGTATACTGTTTCCCTGTGGCGGGATGACAGCGCTGATGTAACAGAGACAGCAGATCCAGGAAACAATTTTGCGCAAGCCTGCTGTAACGCTTAGCTGCGTATTAATTAGGACTACTACCCCCAGCAGACACGCAGTAAACTGAAGACGGGCTTGCGCAAAATTGTTTCCTGGATCTGCTGTCTCTGTTACATGATCGCCGTCATCCCGCCAGAGGGAAACAGTACACATAACATTATACGCTGCCTACAGTATCTGTTTCCCTCTGGCGGGATGACGGCGATCATGTAACAGAGACAGCAGATCCAGGAAACAATTTTGCGCAAGCCTGCTGTAACGCTTAGCTGCGTATTATTTAGGACTACTACCCCCAGCAGATAGATACTGTAGGCAGCGTATAATATTATGTATACTTTTTCCCTCTGGCGGGATGACGGCGATCATGTAACAGAGACAGCAGATCCAGGAAACAATTTTGTGCAAGCCTGCTGTAATGCTTAGCTGCGTATTAATTACGACTACTACCCCCAGCATATAGATACTGTAGGCAGCGTATAATATTATGTATGCTCTTTCTCTCAGGCGGGATGACGGCGATCATGTAACAGAGACAGCAGATCCAGGAAACAATTTTGCGCAAGCCTGCTGTAACGCTTAGCTGCGTATTAATTAGGACTACTACCCCCAGCAGATAGATACTGTAGGCAGCGTATAATATTATGTATACTCTTTCCCTCTGGCGGGATGACAGCGCTGATGTAACAGAGACAGCAGATCCAGGAAACAATTTTGCGCAAGCCTGCTGTAACACTTAGCTGCGTATTAATTAGGACTACTACCCCCAGCAGACACGCAGTAAACTGAAGACGGTCACAGGCAGCCCAAATATAGTATTTTTCCCCAATTTTTGGAAAAAGCCCACTGCCTATATAGCCTGAATATCTCTTTCCCTGCCTCACCAGTACTGGCCCTATACTCTGTACAATGACTGCAGACTGCGGACGCAATGCTCTGCACGGCCGATATACCAAAAAAAAAATTGTGCAACACTGCTAAAAGCAGCCTCAACAGTACTGCACACGGTCAGATGTGGCCCTAAGAAGGACCGTTGGGGTTCTTGAAGCCTAAAATAACTCCTAACGCTCTCCCTATAGCAGCTCCGGCACCAGCAGCACTTTCCCTGATCTCTGTCAGAATGCATCTGTGGCGAGCCGCGGGAGGGGCTGATTTATATACTCGGGTGACACCTGATCTCTCCAGCCACTCACTGCAGGGGGGTGGTATAGGGCTTGAACGTCGCAGGGGGAAGTTGTAATGCCTTCCCTGTCTATCTATTGGCCAGAAAAGCACACTAACGTCTCAGAGATGAAAGTGAAAGTAACTCGAACATCGCGTGGTACTCGCCTCTAGTAACGAGCATCTCGAACACGCTAATACTCGAACGAGTATCAAGCTCGGACGAGTACGTTCGCTCATGTCTATTACTAAACTATCTATTTACAAGCAGATAAGCCATGAGGTCCAGAGTCTCTTTTTCGTTACATTATCCATTGTCTTTCATGTGCCGGCTCATGATGCAGCGTAAGGTGCTTCGGGCATTTCCTTTATAGGTGAAGCCCAATGCTGGTGAAAATTGCAGGCTTCATAGTTGTATCCTTTGACATCTGGTCTACATTGTTATCATATTCTTCATCCGGGGATCTCAATTCTGATGACAGAAACAGCTGCTGCTCTCAGTCCTTCTGAAGAGATGTTTTTGACCTTTCCTGAAACCCGTTAATCTCCCTCTTCTAGTTCTGTTTCTGTAGCTAGGAGCTGTTTCTAGTGCGAAGCTTCAAATGCATATGTTCAGAAACATTCAATGCATCTTGTAAATCACCAACATCTTAGAAATTCATAGAGGCCTGCAGTTATCCCCAGAAAGTGATTCGTATCAAATCAATTCACAAAATAAATGCCCATCCGTTTTAAAATATTAACACAATGACTTTATGTTTAAAAACCTCATTCGCAAAACCCACTGTCATTGCCCTATCAAGCACTGCACTGATCACTGTAATATGGAGCACCCGCCCTGAAGGTGGCAACCCCGTGCTTGAACCTAACTCTGTACCCTTTCAAGTTTTAAAAACGAACATCAGGCCAATATCACTGTGAAGGCAAGAGACATACGAAAAGAAACTGCACCAAAAGTAGCAAATACCAAAGATGTCCTATACTGCTAGATTGTATTGTCAATAAATATACACCCCAGATATCATTTTTATATATCAATTGGAGTATGACACAAAAGCAGAATGATCGCCAAAAAGAAATTTCTATGAGTTTCACTGGCTAATATCAGTAGCTCATTGGGGGAAAAATGGTGTTGTAGCATAGTTCATAAGAAAACAATAAATTAATGCAAAATGTATTCAATGTAAAGAAAATCTAATTATTTGCCCATGATGTGCAAAATTGGACCAATAGAATAGAATCTGTTGATTTCAAAGGATACGTACACAACGTTTTTTTTGCGCATAGATAAAAACGCAGCATGCTCTACCTTTGTGCTCATTTGCACTCCAAAGGTCTCCAGAAAAGTCTATAGGTTTGCGAAATATGCTGCGCAATTCCACTGGAAATAGACACATCTGGAACTCATTAGGCTGCATAGCCATTTAATTGGGGCCATGGTTGTGTCCTGAGTGCAAAAAGTACAGTGAAAAACGCTGATACTCGTGCAAAAAAGCCTTGTTCATAGCACAAATACTGTGTGCAATTGCGCATACCCCTGTGTGAAGAAGCCCCTGAGGGTCTGTTCACACAATGGATTCCACCTTGTAATATTCCACTTGGAGACCAGCTGTAAAACCTTTCTGCCGCAGTTTTTGCTGCACTATGGGGCGCGGATATAGCCTTGTCCTTGAGCAAAATATCCATGCTTAATTCCAACAAGATTCCACATAGATATGCATGAAGAAGTGACATGTTGGTTCTTGACCACTATCCGTGCAGAAACGCGTAGGAATTCTGCATGCGGATCCAGTGCAGAAATGTGCGGCATAGACGCGGTGCTACAGGCAGATCCCGCCTAGGAAATTCCACCACGGAATCCGCTGTGTCTGCATAGCCTAAGGGTGCTTTCACATGTAGCTGATACTCCGCAATTCCACACTTAAATCTCCATCTAAATCCGTATCATTGAGTGGAGATTTTGTCACTAAATTTGCTGCAGATTTCATAGATTTAAATTCAATTGCTGGGTTGAATTCTGCTGCAAATCTGCATCGACATCTACAACAAAGTCTGCATCAAATCATGCGCATTTGCTGCAGAAAACCTGCTAAATGTGATTCTGCTCTAAAGTAGACATTAACCCCTTACCTGTGATAGAAATTGGCACTATCCCTTTATCAATTCTAGATCACTAGAATTTTTTTTTTCTTGTTCAACCCTCAAATTTTGATACATCTGTTGAAAATGTAAACACCCCGAAACCACCACAGCAGGTGTCAGCTGTTAAATTACAGCTCCAATCCAACACCAACCACGAGAATTCAATCTTGGAGTTGAACGCAATCTCCCAGTCACCCTGTAAGTGTGGTTTCTCGAACAGGTGGTTGTTTTGGTGGTAGTTGCTGCCGTTGTTTGGGTTGTTGTTGTTTTTGGTTGTTGCTCTTGCTTTAAAAAAGTTGCAGTTTTTATGCCAATGCAACATTTTGAGCCAAAGCTAGAATTGGATCCAGTACGAATGAGAAGTTTCTCCTTTTAGAATTACCATTCCTTTCGAATCAACTTCTGATTTGTAGCTAATTAAAAATGCATGAAAAACAGTCTTTTTAGTTTTTTCTCTCTTTTTTTAAAGAGTGATTTATGAAACCACCCTAATGGTCACTCAGGTTCCTTAGCCGAGATCTGTAGTTATAGAGGTCTATAGCAAACCTGAAAAAAACATTATCTGTGCATAAGTGCTATTTATTTTGGGAACAGTTTGCATTGGTGACTACTTGGACCGAGCTTATGCAGCTTTCCATTGTGAAGACCCTCTAGAAGAGCACCGTACAGAACAAATACGTTCTTGGAGCACTAGGACTTGTTCATCAAGCAAATGTTATTGACTAGTTAAACCTGAATTTTCAACTTTGATCGAGCTTGCATATTCAAGCATCTTCTGTATCATATCTCCGCTTTCCCTACAGGGTATGACAAGACTTCATGGTTTGCCATGATAAATACATTCCAGAGTAGAGTTTGAATTCTTAACCTCTTCTTGTATTTTAATCTTTCAGACACACATTTCCAGGCTTCCCCCCGGTGCAGTGGCTGGCCAGTCTGTCGCCATTGAAGGAGGTGTATGTAGGTTGGAGAGCCCACACAGCTGAACATGACTCTTCCCTGGTCCGCCAGCTTTTTCTTCCTCACAGATGACACTCTCACGGAGATACGACACTTTGTTACAGAAGCTCTCGTCATTGCACAATACGCACCATATAACCTGAGCAGCATGCAGCTGTGTATCCTGTAATGTTGTGCCACAGTGAAGACGTCTTCTGATACTATTGTGCTTACTTCCCAGGAGGCTGCTTCAACCTCTCCGTAGTTATTGGACCTTGTTTGTGTTAGATGTACCCCTTTTCTAAATGGTTTCTTCTATTTCCAAAGTATAGTGTATGTTTGTTTTTGATGCTCTTGTTCTCCGATATCTTACTAGTTTCTTGATTTTATATATTCCTTGAAATTCTAAGAGTTTTTGAGTAATTCCATATCCATTTAACATCCATTTACTACTCTGGCTGTTGTATAGGTAAGTGTTTTCAGTGCAGATGGAAAGTTGGCTCAGGTGCAATTTTTTTTTAACTTGCATAACGTAGGATGCATCAATGTAATTTATTTTTTTCGGACTTTTTTTTTTTTTTTTTTAAATCTACATTTAATTTATTATGTGTAAAATGCTATATCTTATAGATCGTTAGTTACTATATTCTCTTGCAGTTAAAAGTATTGTATGACCTAGCTGTGCCCTTGTTGGAACAGCGCCACTCTTGTCCAGTCTATATTTGGTATTGAAGCTCAGCCCCACTGAAGTGAATGAGACTGAACTGCAAAAATACACATGGCCTATAGACCAGAGTGACACCGTTTCAACAAGAAAGTAACTTTTTTTTTTTTTTTCACACAACCCCTTTAAGTGACATCTGAGTTTTATTTTCTTTATGGGGTATATATGGATACATATTTATGGTATGCACATATAATGTTATAGTAAAATTAAGGCAAAGAAAATATACACAATAATTTCACATAGATGCATTTTAGAGCTTAATGGAAACATATTGATTATATATAAGTCTACAGTATACTTTAGATGGGCTTCCAAGCAAAGTTCTATAACTTATATAACACATATTTCTAGTACTGCTGGTCAATAGTTCAACTCTTGTCCACTGATGTTTCTTGCAAATGAAAATGTACTGTAGTAAGACTACAAAGTATATAAAGGCCTATTTACCGTAAACTGAATATTACCGTTGTTTAAGTATATTTTCTATGACTGCAAATAAATGTAAACATTACTATACACTTTCATTGACTGTGGTAATTTTTATTACTTATGCAAGTAAAGAGGACCCACCAGCGGTACTTGTTTGTTACTTTTAGACCCAGAGGATCGTATTAAAGTTAATACAAAGTTAAAAAAAGTTAGTTTCAACTCCCCTCATCGATCGGATCCGTGAAGAGAGCTGAGAATACTCACCCCCGTCCTACCCAGGAAATTTTTAAACTCTGTGCTCCCGGCTAGCATGAGTAGCCAAGAGCAGGGAGCTGTCACCGGGGACTGCTGTATGCGGTCCCCAGTCACATGATCACTGTTATCAAAGTTTGTATCATATCCATGAGGGGAGATGGGATTATGTACCTAAGGCCCCCCGATTTATCTACAGACCTTACCCCGGTTTTTGCGCACGCGCCAGGTGCCAAGATGGCAGACGCATGCGCAGAAGCCGCGGATTGCCGGGGTAATTTAAAATCTCCCCGCTCCTGGCTACCAAATGTAGCCGAAAGCCAGGATATCTGATAGGGGGTCGCGGTACGTGGTCACGTGATCGCCGTAATCCAATGGATAATGGCAATCACGTAAAAGGTTTCACCTCCCCTCACAGATCCGAACCATGAGGGGAGGTGGAATTTCTTACCTAAGGCCTCCGGCGATGTCCCCCGATGAGATCCCTATCTGTGGACCTTTCTCCAGCTTCGGCGCATGCGCCCATCGAAAGAATAGCGATCGCAAGCGCAGAAGCTGAGGAGGGTCCGGAAAATTTTAAATCTCATTGCTCCTGGCTACCGCAGGTAGCCGAGAGCCTGGAACAGTGACCGCTGTTCGCTGTTATACAGTGAATAATAGCGATCACTTAAAAGTTAGCAGACAGCTGAAGTTTGATGCTCCGTTCGGTTTGGGCTCCATTGTGCATACATACAGAAGATTAGGGCCACAATGGGTATGTTTCTGAACACGGGATAAACACTGGTATCCATTATGGGGTGAAAGTCTTTATTCATATGCAGGGCTGTAACTATAGTGGATGCAGTTGCATCGGGGCCCATAAGGCCTCTCTTTTCCATAAAGGGAACCTAGAAGTATGAATAAAGCATTATAGTTGGGGGGCCTTGTAACAGATTTTGCACTGGAGCCCCGAATTTTCAGGTTACGTCTCTGGGTATGGGTACAGATGGGGGGGCAAGGAGCTGAACGTTTGCACCCGTGCCCCTGAGCCTTTAGTTACGCCCCTGTTCATATGTGTGCTGTATAAAAACTGTTATTAAAATGACATAATTGCAAAAAAACCAAAACATGAAAAACGTAATTTTTTCCTTTTGCTTTGCATTCATTCAAAAACTGTGGGGTCAAAATACGCAGTACATCCCTAGATGAATTCATTAAGGGGTCTAGTTTTCAAAATAGGGTCATTTGTGGGGGTTCTCCATCATTTTGACTGCTTAAGGGCTCTACAAGTGTGCAATGAGGACTAAAACACCTTCAAGCAAAATGTATTTTCTGAAAACCACCGGCTGCTCCTTTCGGTTTGGGCCCCGTTGTACATACAGACACATGATTAGGGCCACAATGGGTATGTTTCTGAACAAAGGACAAACGAGAGGTATTCATTTGGGGGTGCAAATCCTCATTTTCATGTGCACTAGAAAAGAAAAATATCTTTAAAATGACATGTTTGCAAAAATATGAAATTGAGTTGCATTAACTCCTGAAAAGAAACTGTGGGGTCAAAATACATATGATATCCCTTAGTGAATATATTAAGATGTGTATTTTTAAAAATGGGGTCATTTGTGGGGGTATCGATCATTCTGACACCTATGAGCCTTTGCAATCTTGTCTTTGTGTAGAAAAACAAAATGTTCCTCAAAATGTTAATAAAATGTTCTTGAAATGTGCGTCCAGAATAAAGTGAACAGATAGAAATATGTAATCAAAACATTGTACAGTATATTTGCACATATTTGATGTATTGCAGTTGAAAATCCAAAAAAAACCAACAATTTTTTTCAAACTTTTCCCAATTTCGGCACTTTTAATAAATATAAACAAATTCTACCAGTCTATTTGTACCAACTAAATGAAGTACAATATGTGGCGAAAAAACAATGTCAGAATCACTTGGATATGCAAAACCTTTACAGAGTTATTCCATGTTAAAGTGACGCATGTCAGATTTCCAAAATTTGGCCTGGTCATTAAGGCGCAAACAGGCTTGGTCACTAAAGGGGTTTAAGTACTTGTACTTGATATCATGACTAATCCCTTAACTTAATAAGTGATTATTATGCCTATTTAGCTTTAAATGGAATTGTCATCATGAAATGACTTGTGTCAATCAACTTTTTATGTTTAAACTTTTTTTTTAATATATATATATTTTTATTTTAAAGTTTTCAGTCACTATTTGTATTTTTTGAAAAGAATCCTAACATCCTGCATTTTTCATACTGATTGCAGAGCCTAATGATAGGCTGATACTTTTGTTCAGTAGAGAAAACTTTAAAGTCTGCTATAAAGCATGTCTCTAAATGTTCGTCAATGTTGCCCGGCAAGATGGCAGCCCCCATAGTTATGTACAAATTTAAAAAAAATGAAAAAAAAAAATCTACAATCGGAAAATAAAAGCAAATTAGAAAAATGAAATATGTTTCTATATATGGTTTTAAATAGTTAAAAAAATGTGATACATTCCCTTTAACCAATAAATTATAGGAAGCCGTGACGGGCATTTTCAGTTATGAGGATATTTAGTCACATTGACATTGGTTATTGCTACAAGTGTCCTGATTACTTTCCAGTAATGACCTCTCAGTAATTCTGCTCCTTGCTTTATTATAGAACAGATATGGATGTTGAGCTTGCAGGTTCTTCTGTACAACATGATTGCTGTCAGTTCATTTAATTCTGTGCAGTCTGTGACAATACAATGTCCTGCCTGCTTTCAACTTCAAAGGAAACGCACACATTTTTCATGCTGCGTAAAAGTTGTAGTCATAGGAGTAGCTCTTTGAAGTTTATAACAGGTGCAGTCGCTTTACCACCATCGCAGTATACATCTGTATCCACTATATGGCAAGGAAAAAAAACTAGTTTATAATCTGTCAATCATTTTAAAATGTAGATTTCACATGTAGAAGGTTTTACAGAACACTCTATGTAGTATTTATTACACATTTCATATTCTGAAATCGGCAGAGAATATTGTTTAGTTTGTCGACTTAAAGGGAACCTGTTGTCATCATCTCACCTGTAAAACTGACTTCAGTGGCCAAAAGGGGATGATCAATAAATCACTTCTAATGCTGTCTCTTTTCCTAATGAGCCCATATTTCTCTGCAAGTGACTTCCAAAATGGCCTTCTATACCCAGTGATTAGCTGCAGCAATCGCAGGTCCTGGTCAGCAGCATTAGGAAGGATAGAGCGGCTGTGAAGCAATTTTAAATTGTGGGAAACCCCTTTAAAGACAGGTACAGCATATCCACCAGACATGCAATAAATGTCTAACAGGTTTGGGTTTGTGACCTGCACCTATCTCTAGAACAGGGATCCTTCAACTTTATCCCATTTCCTGCAGCTGAATGGAGTCGGCCAGGCTTATGGAAGCATCCAGAGTTTGCTGTGCTATGCTGTTTCTGTAAATCGCATGTGCTCATAATTCCTATTCTACTGTTAAAGCTGTTGTTTTGGTCCAGCGCTGTTCTTCGTTTTGCACCTGGTAATAGGAACTATGGATAGTTATTATAGCAGAGATCTGCAATATTCCATATCTTGTGAGCCACATTCGACTTTGAATGAAGGTCAGGAACCACATTAAAGGAAAGATGCAATAATTTTAGAAAAACAGGAACCTAATTTGCTGCTCAAAATGCGTATGCAGCGTTCAGGCACTCGATTAGAGCTGTAGGTGTGGTAGCCACAGGTCTGAAGAATGATCAAGGAAAGCCAGGAGACAGTAACTGTAGGTCCCATGTCATGGTACAAATGGCAAATGCGGGTAGCATTGCTAGGAAGGGAGTCAGAGGTTGGTAACTGGAGGTCTCGTCACATGGGGCAAATGGAGGAAGTGGATAGTGTTGTCGGGAAGGTAGCCAGAGGTTAATATCAGTAGGTCTTTAGTTGAAATAGCAGACAAATATGCAGGAGTGAAGCTTGATGAAAGCTGTCGAGCACAATAATCTTGCAAGGAGCTGGAGAAAGGGCCAGGCTTTTTTAGGAAGTTCTAATCAGAAGCAGGGCCAAGACCAGGGAACAGACGAGGAGCACAGCAAGGGAGCTGTCCAGACGGCTGAATGGCTCAACAGGGAAAGCTGCTGACTTGAGAGCAGGAGGTCCTGGGTTCAAGTCCTGAGTGTTATAGCATCCAAATTGTTTGGTGGTTAGGACCGGTCTGTAATAATGTGGCTATAACCCAGAATTCACATTGAGAGCCACCCAACATAGGCTTGCGAGTCACATGTGCCTTCTGAGCATTATATAATTACGGGGAATTGTATGCAATGTATGTTTCCCCAAAATTAAGACCCTGTCTTATATTAATTTTTGCTCCAAAGAAGGCATAGTGTCTTATTTTCAGGGAGTGTCTTAATACTTGGCAGGCGGCGTTCGGGTGCTTCACGCTGGGCTGCGGCGCTCCAGCAGGTTTCCATGTAGTCAGTAGCACTGAACGAGCATTCTCTTCCTGGTAACAGGGCTTGAATACCCCGCGTCTCGCATGAGATTGCTGTGATTGGCTGAGCCACGGTGCTCGATGAACCAATCACAGCCATTCAATGATGTCATTTACTGTGATTGGTTAATTGCACTGGCTTGGATTGGCTGAGCCACTACACTCGTGATCCAATCACAGCAATCTCTTCCTGGAAACGGGGTATTCAAGCCCCGTTGCCAGGAAGATAATGCTCGCTCAGCGCGGAAGACTACACAGCAGCCTGCCACAGCCCAGCGTGAGAGACCTGAACAGCACCTGCTAGGTGAGGAATTTTTTTTTTTTAAGCTAGGGCCTATTTTCGGCTGGAGGGCTTGTATTTCTCTCCTACCTCTCACTCCGATACTCACATCCCTTTACCTACTTTAAACAGACCTCAAACAGACGTCCCTTCAGCTACTTTAAACAGGGCCTGTAGAAATGCCCACATGTGTGCCAGAGGAGCATGAATGCAAACTCCAAGATGTTTGGAAGTTTTCACTCATTTTAGTATAGATGGGCAGGCAGATGCAGCCTAGGAGAAAATAGCCATTTAGGCTACCAAAACACTTGCTGTGTGCTGTCTGGTACATGGACTGACCACACATTCACATACATTTGCATGTCCAAATTCTCTCATGTGATGTGTCTGTGATAAAACTCAGTAGCATGTACTACATAATTGAATATTATGGGTTGGTATGCTGTTTGTGTGTATTCCTTTCTTTTTAACGTATGACACACGGATAAATAAAGTGCTAGTGTGTCGGTAGCATAAGGCTAATCCTACATAGGTAAGTGTGATATTGGGCCGTGAAACTCGACCTGATATTGCACTCGCCAAGATGAGATGTCCCCACAGAAGGAAGGCGTTTTTGCGTTTAAAACTCCTCAGATTACTTCAGGGAAGTAGCAATCCTCTGCCACGGCTCTTAGCTGTGGTGGAGGATCGCAGAGTGTTTCCCATTGTTTTCAATGGGTACACCTTGCATTGCATTGCACTTGTGTGCACCTAGCACCCGGTGCTAAGCTGAGGCGGCCCCATTGAAAACAATGGGTGATTCGATGCAAGAGCATTTCCAAAGATAGGACATGCCGCTCATGGGTATGACTGCATTCAGAAGAATGGGGTTCCTATTCATGCAAGAGTTGTGTGTCTCGCAACGCACAAATCTTGCTTGAGATTCTCTGCCGTATGAAACCGGCCTAAATAAGGTGAGATGTGAGAAGACCCTATTTTGGATATACAGTCCAAATTCTGTACTGTGCAGCATTTTTCCATACCTGCCTAAAACTTTAGAAAAGTAAGAATTTTTTCAAAAGTAGAAGGCGTTCCACTGGCTCCAAATTTCTTCTGCAGCCGTAAAACAATCCCAAACATACAGCAAGTGTCATTTAGAACCATCTTAAGTGTAAAGAGGTATAAGAGTCCTAGAAGTGATGATATGGTCCCGTTCATGCCCTGATCTCAACATCATTGCGTCAGTCCTGGGGTTACAGGAAGAGACAGAAGGATTTGAGCAAGTCTACATCCATGGAAGATGTGTGGTTAGTCCTCCAAGATGTTTGTAACAACCTCCCTGCCGACTTCCTTCAAAAAAAAAAAATGTCAGCAAGTGTACCTAGAAGAACTGATACTATTTTGAAGACAAATGATGGTCACACCAAATGTTGATTTGATTTACATTTCTCTTTTGTTCATTTTGCATTCTGTTAATTGACACACAGACTTTCTTAATTTACAACATTTTCCACACCTGCCAAAAACTTCTGCATGGGACTGTATCTAAAACAATGATGTGGGAGACACATACTACTGAGTGTGCTAAACTTAAATACTCTGCGCTGCCAATAGGTCTGACACAAGTTATTCTAACTGACATATTGATTTACTTGGTCCTGAAGGAGATTAAAAAATGCATTCTGCAGAGTGCTGACCCTGGTACATACCAATAGTTTTTGGACTGTGGTTGTACAGCTATTTCAGTGGAATATTATTGAAGAGTCTATCAGGAGAATAATACAATGATAAATTGGCGTCGAGTCTGAGAACGCCTCACTTATATCATAAAAGACTGTAAATCTCCCAGACATCAGGACCCAGAATGCACATCTCAGTTGAGTTCTCTGCTGCTCTCTCTGCACATTGCACTATCAATGACTCATGAAGAGTGACATTCAAAAATAAATTGTGGTTACTTTTATCTGATATGCTCTGGCAGTGACTGACGACTAAATGTTGCCAGCAAACACAGTAAAGGGAGGTTTGGCACCATGTTACGTGTGGGGTCCAGTAGAAAACAAGTCAAGGAAGATCTAGTCATAATTACTCATGTGCTTTGTTTCCAGCTGCCCCATACTTCCAAGAAAAATGTAGAGTTGTGTTGATCATTTTGTTTTGGTGGCTATAGACTGATGGTATGAATATTAGACATATAGGACTTAATCAATGCCATAGTCTTGGCGCATTCTTAGTACCTGTACTGAAAGCTATGTCTCGTATTACACAAACCTCTAGTAAAGGACTTTAAGATGCACGTTATATGCCAATAGGACAATAAAAACAATCATTTGTGAATGTGGACACAGACTTTAAAGGGGTTGTACCGGAATTAACCTTTACCACGTATCCATGCTGATAAGTCTGATTGGTAGTAGATCGCTGAAACCCCCACTGATCCTAAGAACAGGGAGGAAGCCCCTGTCCCATTCCTTGTCGTTGTTGGGATGCTTCATCCACCCACAGTGATATCACATTGAACGGAGCAACAGATGCACATATGTGGCCGCCACACCATTCATTTCAATAGGGCTGATGGAAATGGCCAAGTGCTTGTACTCTCTCCTGCAGTCCCATTGAACATGAATTGAGTGGCACCATGCATGTGCGGCCACCACTGCATTCAATTTCCTCCTCACTGCGTAAGACACTGTTTCCCAACTCCGGTCCTCAAGGCACCCCAACAGGTCATGTTTTCAGGATTTCCTCAGTATTGCACAGGTGATGTAATTCTTGTGAATGCCTCAGACATTGCCACATGTGTTCTTACTATAGGATATCCTGAAAACATGACCTGTTGGGGTGCCTTGAGGACCGGAGTTGGGAAACACTGGCGTAAGGTATAGTGAGCCTACAGTAGGGAGGATGGGAGAAACAGGATCCCTGTCCTTGGGATGATTGACCAAAGATCTAATATGTATGAGGCTCTTTACACTATCCGCAGTCAGTCGATGTGAATGGAAAGAGATATAGAGTTTAATTAAAGGGAATCTGCCACCAGGTTTGTGCTAGGGCATTATAAAATAATGACAGGCACGCTGATTACAGTGGTATGCTGGGGGGGGGGGGGTGTTTCACGGTAGTTTTCATAAAGTCACTGTTTATCAGATGCGGTATGAGCCAAGTGCTGTATATGAGCAGTGGGCTTCTCGCACAACTGAATCACCTTTCCTTATACTAGGCATAAAGAGAAGGCTGTCAATCAGTGGTGGCAGGATGGGGAAGCTGCAAGTACATGAATATCAAACTCCAGTGCTCTGCTCATACTGTAGCACACAGCAATTATGGGAAAAATACTGCAAACAAAAAGTGATATATCACTATAATCAGGGTGTTTTCCATGAAAAATCAATACATACACATCTTACTATCTCGCTGCGGACAAAAATGATGCACTTATCTGTTTTAGGCATTTAGTTTTCCTTCTCAGGCATTTAGAAAGCTTCATAGTTACTTTGCAGGCTCTCTTACATTCAAGTTTTGGCTCAGCGACATTCCCAGCCCTGATTAGCTTGTTTCACTCATAAATACACACAAGCTAAGCTCCATAGTAACATAGTATGTAAGGCTGAAAAAAAAACATTTGTACAGCCAGTTCAGTGTATTACCCCCCAATGTTGATCCAGAAGAAGTGGGGGGAAAAAACGAGGAGGAAGTCTATTTTCCCCCCACTTCTTAGGGGAAAAAAATCCTTCCTGACTACAATCTGATAATCCGAATAATCTCTGGGTCAACAACCCTTTTGAAGTTATTAATGAGAATAACATGCAATATTGTATAGCTGAAGAAAGACATTCAGGCCCCTTTTATACTCTTATTGATTTTGCCATCACCACATCCTCAGGCAGAGAGTTCCATAGTCTCACTACTCTTACAGTAAAGAACCCCCTTCTATGTTGGTGTAGAAACCGTCTTTCCTCTAGATGTAGAGGATACCCCCTTGTTAAAGTCACAGTCCTGGGTATAAATAGATGATGGGAGAGATCTCTGTACTGTCCCCTGATACATTTATACATAGTTATTAGAGCTCCCCTCAGCTGTCTTTTTTTCTAAACCAACTAACCCCAATTTCAATAACCTCTATGTGTATTGTAGTCCATCCATTCCATTTATTTATTTAATTGCCCTCCTTTGTACCAGCTCAAGCTCTGATCTGTTCTCCTTGAGTACCGGTGCCAAAACTGTACACAATATTCCATGTGTGCTCTGACCAGTGACTTGTAAAGAAGATAATAATGTTTTCGTCATGTGCCACTAGACCTCTTTAGTTGCATCCCATGATCCTATTTGACTTGGTAGATCCCTAAGTCCTTTTCCATAGCTGTTCTCCCCAGTGGTTTCCCATTTAGTGTGTAATGGTGACACATTTTTCTCTGCTCATGTGTATAACCTAACATTTATCAGTGTTGAATCTCATTTGCCAATTTTCTGCCCAATCCCCCAATTTATCCAGATCCTCTTGCAACCGCCTTGCATCCTCTCTTGTGTTCATTTTTTTTTACATAGTTTTGTGTCATCATCAAATATTGATATTTTACTATGTGATCATTCTACCAGGTCATTAATAAATATATTAAAAAGAATAGGGCCCAAAACCAACCCCTGTGGTACCCCACTAGTAACGGTTACCCAATCAGAGTATGTACCACTAATAAAAACCATCTGCTTTCTATCACTGACCAGTTACTTACCCACTTACACACATTCTTGCCCAGACCAAGCATTTTTTTATTTTATATTCCAACCTTTTATGTGGCACAGTATCCCCTCTCCTCTTTGAGAGGCTGTGTAGCATAAAACTGCCCACTCAGTACTACACAGCTATCTCTCATCCTCTTTGTGAGTAGCTGCTGGTCCGTTCTGTTGCCTGTTCCCCCTCACTGTTGATAAGAGCGGAAAAATCACTCGTAATGAATTACAGCCCCCTGTAATAGTGGCTTTCTCTGCTTTCTTTCCTCCCCAATCTCCACCATTCCCCAGCACTGACATGCAGCCCTCTGTAATGGCTCATTGGAAAGGCAGTAAATGCACAGGCGCAGGCTAGGAAAAGAGCTGTCAGTTTACCCTGACTGACAAAATCTGCTAAGATTTCAGTCCTCCAGTCTTCCCTGCCTTGGAAAACAATACAAGCATAGAAACCAAACAATCAGAATTGTTTAATGAAACCCAATTACAAAAAGTCTTCATTTCCAAAAACACATTGTTTAAAAGAAAAAAAAAAGTTTTCACACCGAGCCGATATACGTCGTCCTCATGTGCAGGGGGGGGGGGGGGGAGGATGGAAGAACCAGGAGCAGGAACTGAGCTCCCGCCCCCTCTCTGCCTCCTCTGCCCCTCTGCACTATTTACAATGAAAGGAGGTGGGATGGGGGCGGGGCTAATTGCCGAGAATTAACCCGACCCCGTTCCGCCTCCTTTCATTGCAAATAGTGCAGAAGGGCGGAGAAGAGGCAGAGAGGTGGCGGGAGCTCAGTTCCTGCTCCTGGCTCTTCCAGGCTCCCCCCCCCCCCGCAGATGAGGACGACGTATATCGGCTCGGCGTGAAAACCGAGCCGATATACGTTCATGGGAATGCACCCTTAGGCTGACGGCTATGTCATATGCATGGACGACTTTATCTGCAGTCCTGAAAATTAAGTGATGACTGTAGCTTTAAAACTGGCATGATGACAAATGCACATGTAACTGCCAGCAGATAAGCATATATTATGCCAACTGCGATGACTCTCTGCCAAATACTGGAATGCATGCCTAAAGTTGAGTATCTGTACTAATTATTACACCAGATGTGTGAAGATGACAACATGCCGCTACACTCATCAAAATTGTTCCTTATGCCAGCCCTCTAAATGGGAATTTCTTTAGGCCACAAAATTAAGTTACCCTCTTAAAATTGGTTATTTCATTACATTGCATGATGGGGTAGCCATAGTCCAATTCTGATGAGGAATAATTAAACTGTTCCTGTGAGGAGCAATGACCATAGTGTTGGCTCAGTAAAAACATGTCATCATAAGTGTTTGCACTGTGATAACGGATATTATGGGCAATAATTCTTGAACTCCTGTAAATTATGTAGACACCCTCTGCAGCAGTGGAAGCTGTCAATTGTAGTGATTAGGGAATTGTCTAATAAGAATTTTGCTACCAGCCATTTCTATAATTTTATTTTTGTGAATGGATCAGAGAGGCTGCTGGGATGCTGATCAAAACCAACGTTGTTAGTCATTCTTGCTCTATTTATGCACAGAAACCCGGTGCAATAAACAGGACAACCCTGAGGCTGCGTTCCAACGGCTGTATTTTTTGTGGAAATCTCGCGGTTTTGCCCCAAGATTTCCGCCGAAAAAGTGCAGCTTCAAAGCTGTGGGTTTTGAAGCGGCTTGGCCGCATGCTTTTCCGTTATGGACAGCTCCTCCATAGAGAGGAGTGCGGCCGCAAAGGAAAAAACAGAGAGAGACATGCTGCGGCCGGCGAATCCGCGCTTCAGCCCCGGCTTTGCCATGACGGATTGGCCATGTCGTGTGGACGAGATTTTTGACAAATCTTGTCCACATGGCTGGCTAACCCTGGGATTAGCGGCTACAGGCAGATTTGCCGCAGGTAAATTCATCACAGAATTTCTGCGGCAAGTCTGCCCTGTGTGAACCCAGCCTGAGGATTTCTCTGCAGCTCTATTACCATATAGCTCCAGCTTGTATAAAGTGCTTATTAATAAGCATAACACCTTTATATACCGCCAACATGTTCTTTAAATATGTAAAATGGCGAATAATGAAAATTAGCAATAAAACTTGAGAAGGGATGAAAAGTAATTAGTAGAGATGAGCGAACCTACTCGGCCACGCCCCTTTTTCGCTCGAGCGCCGCGATTTTCGAGTACTTCCTTACTCGGGTGAAAAGATTCGGGGGGCGCCGTGGGTGAGTGGGGGGTTGCAGCGGGGAGTGGGGGGGAGAAGGAGAGAGGGCTCCCCCCTGTTCCCCGCTGCTACCCCCGGCTCCGCCACGCCTCCCCCCGCCCCCCAGGCCCCCCCCGAATCTTTTCACCCGAGTACGGAAGTACTCGAAAATCGCGGTGCTCGATCGAGTAATTACTCGAAACGAGTATATTCGGTCATCTCTAGTAATTGTAAAACAAAAACAAGCACCTAGAAGAAGTCGGAATCGAATGAAACTTTCTATATGTGATTGATTTGAACGTTGATAGAAGTGATAACAATATCAGAGCAAAAGAAGAATTTGTTGTGAAAAACTAAACACTTGAAGGGAGGCTCTAGTATCCTGCTGAGCCACCTCTACTATGGTTGCAGGATGTGATACGGGCGGGCACGAAGGCATATAGGTCCCTTATGGTATCCTGCGGTCCACATTTGCTGTAACCAAGCCTCTAGATTGTGCAAACTCATAGGTGGTTGAAGTTGGCATCCCCAGTGGTCTCATATATGTTGTATTGACGATAAATCTGGCAATTAGGCAGGCCATGGAAGTGTGACAATATTGTGGAGACTCCTGTGACCCCCTTGTGTGTGTGGACGAGCATTATCCTGCTGGAAAATACCTCTTGGGAGCCGCCATGAGAGGAACACATGTGTCCTGAACATATCGCTGAGCTGTCATTGTCCCTGGTACCACTACTAGGTGTGACCAACTGTCTATGTGATGGACCCCTAGACCATCACATCAGTAGTAGGGGCAGTTTGCAGCAGCTCAACAGCAAAAGGAAGATTAAGGTGCTCATTAGGGTGGCCCAAAAAAATCAACTTTCAACTACAAAGCAAGACATCCTGTAATTTTTTACCTTTTAACAAACCTTTATTTAGGGCAGAGTTACAGGTTCTTATGTCTACAACAAGGTCATGCTCAAAGACCATGAATTTTCAGACTTTCACTTAAAATTGTCTTCTTTTCAGGTACGTATCATATTATGCATATTTACTTATTATGTCATGATGAACTGTAGGTTACATTTATTTATTTAATTTCAGGACTTATTCCATTCTGTATGGCATCAACACGCCAAAGTAGGGAGATCTAGGGAAATCCTATTTTTGGAGGTATTTTTGTTGGAACAGCACAAATGTGTAGATGGTCAGGACAAATATTATTAGTACATGACAAATGGCATTGTCGATACTAAAGTATATTGGTTGATTTGCTAAAGCAAATTATTAATAATGTGACTTGTGTAATTAGGAATCTTAAGATCCATGTCTCATAATATGCATCATTTTCGATCACAATCTTGCAGTCGGAATTTAAAGCTAATACCGTACCCTAGCATTACTAGTAGCAGATGTAAAACATTGTTAAAGTGTCTTGTGGTATAGCTGCCACTTTATTTTTTGCCATATCTCTTTGGGCCACCCTAGTGCTCATCCCGCATCTCCAGACCAGAAGATGGTCATTGTCTGTGTCCAAACTAAACCTTCTCACAGATTAGAATCTAAAATTAATTCCTTTATTATATAGTGATTAAAAGCTGAGCAAAGTATCTGGCTTTGTAGCTGTAGGGTGATTATTATGGCTGCCGGTCACAAGGTTATAAAAATCCTCTGTATAAGAACACAGCCTAATTTACAAAGGAGGCAACCCATACAATAAATAGAACACAGCCTAATTTACAAACAATGCAACCCATACAATAAATAACCCCCTATCTGTAGGCAGATGGTAATGGCTTTTATTACTTGGGGTACTAAGCCGTAGGGTTGCCATATTTGTAATAACAAGGTCACTTGTCATATGCGAATGTGTTCACATATAGGTTTATAATGGAACACTCATTTCACACTGGCAGTGTATTGATCATTCACAGTGAGGCAAAATCACTTGTCAAGAATGTGAACATGAGCCTACACCTAGATATGAATTTGAGCACCAACCTCACATTCATGAATTCATGAATGGGTGTGAGTCAGACCTGCCTCTGATTGGCTCAGCGCTGAGCCAATCAGGGGGCAGGTCTGACTCACACCCCCTTCACACCCACTGCAGGCCGGCCGCGCGGAACTCCAGCTGCCGCGACAAGGTGAGTATATATATATTTTTTATTTTAACACTTTTCTGGATGAATTGCAGGGAAGGGCTTATATATTTAAGCCCTTCCCGACAATTCATCCCGCGCACGCCGGCAGCCCATTGCTTTCAATGGAGCCGGCTGTATTGCCGGCTCCATTGAATTCAATGGGCAAACATCGTTCTTCTCTGCCACAGCTGTTACAGCTGTCGCAGAGAAGAATGATTTGTCTTCTATATGTTCTCAATGGGGTCGGCGCTGCTGCCGCCGGCCCCATTGAGCGCATATAGAGAAGAGAACAGGAATCGCAGATCGCAGATAGGTGCGATCTGCGATTTCTGTTCTATAATTTATCGGACGAGTGCATAAAAAGCGCTCATGTGTCCGATACCATTGCAAAGCAATGGTTTAAAAAAATCGCCGGACGCATGCGCATGCGCAAATCGCGCGAATAAACGCCCGTCTGACTAACGCCTTAGAATGTATTGTTTTGATAATTTTGATGTGGACATTTAGGCAATAAAGGTCTTGATCCTGAAGGGGTTAAAAAAAGTTTCCTCTAGTGTAGTTTTATACTTCAGTAGTAGTCTGTTTTGGACAATCTGTTTTTATTAGAAGGGTCCTCCAACTGAAAGGACCGCTGCAGGGACCACCATCGATTTACTGTAATTTGTTGAGCTGGGCTGTTGTCAACATCCAGCAAACACAGACCGATGCCAGGGCCCCCTGATTTTTGGGAGGCCGCCGAGAGGTGGGTTCGATCTGGTCCTCCTGCTTTGAAATCAATTGCATCTCTGTCTTTAAGACCTGCAGACAATTGATTATGACAGCAACACTGCAGGAAGCAAAGCGCTTCCTACTCTTGCTACCCAGTGCTTTATGTGTCATGCAGGAAGTACAATGTCATCTCATCACTTGCATTGTTCTGCATGATCTTGCCCAGAAGAGGCCTAGGCCGACGTTCAAGGACGTTGTGGGAAAGTGATGAAGGGGAGAGACTTTATGGTTTTATTGCTGGAGCATGGTGGGGTCTTATTTCATTTCTCAGGGGCCTATAAATGACTAAGGGGCACAGTGGGACTTATAAATGACTCTGGGCACAGCAGGGCTTATATATTAGTAAGGGCTCCCACTGTGACACAGTCCCTTAAAGGGGGTTCTGTCACTAAAAAAGAAAAATTCTATACTTATCTATTCCTCCCCAATCAGTCTACTTACCAGATCTTCACCTCCCTTATCTTCTCCTGTCTCCTGCAGTCCAGGGGGTCACTTTACCTTGAGCTGCCTGATTCTTCTCCTTCCTGTGAGGTTACCTACATTTGGTTGGCAGTTTTCTGCCTGCCAACCAATGAATGTTACGTCACAGCTCACAGGTCAGCAGGGGGACTGCCTATCTTCTTCAGAAATTGTTCAAGAGAGCTATCTCTGAAATAGATTACAATTCCTTCCTAGGCAGTGAAGCTACAGCACAGGGATGTGACCTTTACTGACGCAGCCGAAAGGAATTTGAGATATTCAGCCCTCATAACAAGCTTTTTTTTAAATGACAAAACCCCTTTAAGGGCCTATGGAAACCTGGAGCCAGCCCTGCTGTTGGGCAAGCTGGGACCAGTTTTTCAGCTTCCTTGCAGCACCACCACAGGTGAAATTAAGCATTACACAGTTATTGAAATGAATGGAGTGTGTATACAGGGTGTAGTCAAAAAGACTGATCCAGTGCTATATCTCAATCCTGGTGTACTATAATGTAATAACAATAGTGTTTTTTAATGGGAAGGCATGAATGCACATCATGATGGTATGGTGCACGGACCCCTAGGGACCCCAAAACATGGATTTCAATTTTGTGTTGTGACCCTTATAAGAGAGAGAGAGTAAAACCCAACTGCAAAGTCGAAGAGTAGTACTCTAAATGAGAACCGGAAATCTGTCTCTTAAGTGGTGTGTGAGTGCTGCTATGACTGAAGTAAGGAAAGCGTACTCAAAGTGGCCTCCTGCTACAATAACGACAGGTCAGTCACCATCAACTGCAGGAGATTTAAGTTGAGAGTCGGTGGAATGAATGAACATGGGTACAACAATGGCTCCATGTATATATCCTAGTGGAAGGAGGCCTTTTCAAGTATGCTTTTCTTACATCAGTCATAGCAACGGTCCCACAGGCCTTAGATTTTTGCTTTTCATATGCTACTCTTCAACTTTGCATTTGTGCGTTACTTTCTATGTCTTACGAGGACCACAACGCAAAATTGAAATCCATGTTCCCGGACCCCTTCCGGCTCATGCACCATACCATCATGTAGCTCATCCATGCCTTCCTATTTAAGTATGCTATTGTTATTTCAATATAGAACCCCAGTATTGAGATATAACGCTGTCTTATTGACTACACCCTGTATAATACATAGATATGCCTAGTACTCCAGAGTGAGAGATGCTATTTGTAGCTGCAGGCCACCCTCATCTATCAACTTTTAACCTATGTGTCGGCTATGATTTTTTTAGACAAATCCTATATGCAATGTAAGATTTGTCTTATATTATACCATGCAAAGCATCCTATAGAAATCCTCCTGGCTGATTTCTTCTTTCCACCAGTTCACCATAATGCATATGCTCCCAAAAACAGTTGTTGCATATTATTTTCTTAAAATAACACAAATGATCTTAAAGTTACATATTACAAAACCCGCACGCCCTCATTTTACTGGTTTCCTTTTCAAAGATGGGCAGATTACATTGTAAATTGCAAACAGTGACCCTCTAATCCATGCATTTTGTAGGATAAACAGACAAGTAAAAGAATCGGCTTGCCAATAGTCTTATATGTACAATTGTCATATCAGGCTACAGCTAGACTATACAAAAGTCAGTGGAGAATACTTTCCTTTCAAACGTACTTTAATTTCAGATTTGATAACTTATTATCTGTGTGATATAAGCAATGTTCCCCATAGGCAAATTGCAGAAAATAACCATTTTCAAGACTGACTGGTATTTGCCTTTATGGTTCCCCCTTATTAAAAAAATATATTTTTCATTGATGTTTTTTTTGAGAACTGATTACATTTTTCAAAGCTCTAATCTTGGCAAAAAGCTGTAAAATGTACAGAACTCCAGCGCTGACGAAGCAAGATGTGAACGCAAAAATGCACTTTGGCTGTAAACTGTATAAGCGAAGGAAGGATTAAATCTAAAGTTGGCCGCACCATCCACTACAGAAATTCAATGACAGCGGATCACATTCAGAAATGTCAAAGAAAAGCCAAAGATGGCTCAATGCAAAGTAAACGCAGAGCTGTAGTAGTGAAAAATTACCTTGCGGTTTTCACATTGAGAACTAAGAACAATACTCACCAGGGGCTGCTGGGAATATATCCAGGCTAGATTTACCCCGAGCATTGCCAAAAGAACCAGGATTGTAAAGTGTGCCAATACAATGGTTACCCCTCCAATGATACATTGTTTGTCTAAAGCCATCATAACTCTTCTGTATAGCATGAAATGAAATCCCGGCTAAAGGATTGTGCAAAATTAAAAAAAATTCAATTATGTTGATTGTAAGTATGTCAAAACATATTGAGGCAATTAAGAGATTATACAGGGACTTAAGGGAGGCAAATGGATCTCTTTCTGGATCAAGACGTTTCCTTTCCTGCAGAGTCTGTACACGTCTTCCATGTTCTTTGACCCGTGATACATATTTTCAATTAATTGCAGTATTCTCATTTCTTTCTATTTTACTTTGTTGATATTTTATACACCCAGAGGTCTACAAAGAAGACGTGCCATGAAGAACACGGGACAGTGATGTTCATGTTTATGAAGATTATTTTTATGACCGGTCTGTTTTAGACCATAATAACGTCTATATTCAACTTGAACTTGAATAGAGGGTTAAAAGAAAGTCTACCCTCCTTAATGAACATGATATTGTTCTATAAGACTAATGGAAACAAAATGTACACACTGTACCCACCATTACACCTAGTGTATTGCTCTTATTACAGTCACCAGATACGAGTCAAGCTAAATAAACACAAGACAGCTGGCAGATGAACTGGTTTTGGCCAACATCTTTCAGCCCCAACTTCTGCTATAACAGCTATGTTATTTCAATAGGGCGTTGCAGAAAAGTGGTTGTTTGGGTGGCTTCACACACAGCATTTTTTGGAAAACGCATTTGCAGTTTTTGATGCAGTGTTTTAAGCCAAAGCCGGAAGTGGATCCAGTAGGAAGGAGAAGTAGAAATCCTTCCCTTATAGTTCTTGTTCTTTTTCAATCAAGTTCTGGGTTTGGCTCAAAAAACTGCCTCAAAATCTGCAAGTGTGTTTTCCAAAAAATGCTGTGTGTGATGCCATTCTTAGACAACTCTCATAGTGTTTATATCAGGGGCAATAAAGGATCTGAGCAGACTAAGCTGCTGGACCCAGCAATTTACACTTTTTGAAATAGTATTCAGTGAATGGCCTCTCTGTTGGAAACCTCCACAGGTATCAGAGGTCCTAGGTTGTGGCAAGAAAACACACATCACATGCCTCTCACTAGCCAAGCCAGAAACCTACTGCACCCTGATGAGGGGCAAATGCCCCCAAACAGCTGTCTGTGTATGGATTCTGGCTTGGCTTTCAATTTCCAGTCATTGTTACAAGGCTTGTATAAAGAGTCCAACATTGACTTGCAGGAATGCTGCCTTCCAATAGGTGGCGCTGCAGAGATATTGTTCCATCTCCATTAATTGCAAGAAAACATTTCAAACACCATTACTTCACCTCCACCAACGTGTACTGTTGACACCTGACAGAAAAGGTTGACTAATTCGTGCTGCAGATTCTGACCCTCCAATCAGCATAGTGCAACAGAAATCTGGATTAATCTGATCAGGTGGTGTTTTTCCACCACTCAGTTATACAATTTTCTTCACTCTTTTACCCACTGAAATCTTACATTTCTGTTTTTTTTAGACAGCAATGGCATTAAAATTATTTGTCTGCTGTTATACTCGTCTGTATTAAGGAACGACAATTTGTATGTTTGGACACATTACTTTGAGTACAAGTATTGTATTTGGCTGCAATTTGCGTAACTGTGCACTGCCTGGTCATCAGAGCAATTCTTAACACCCTCCTCTGACCCCTTTTGTTGTTTATTTCCACAGGATCCCCACTCACTGTTTTTTCACGATAACACTGCTCTACATATACGTGCAACACTGTTGCATGAAAAATGCACACAGTCCTGTCCGTTTTTAAAATCCTAGCATTGACTAGTCTCGCACCAATGACCAGGCATTATTGAAGATCACTCAAAGTACTCCATTCTATAATTTTAATGTGAATTCACACTGAAACTAAACCATGGAAACCCTGCTCGATTTTATGCTGCACTCCAGAGCCACATGTCTAACTTCTATACAGGGAAGCTCCACTTGTGAAATGCAATTGACTTTAATAAATTGGCCATTCGCTGCATTATATAGTGTCAGGTTATGCCAAAAGCTCTACACTCCACTTGGGGATGGCACAAAAAAGTCCCACTTGTGGGAATGGTGGGGTAATTGGTTGTATCCAACTTATAATATCTTTTTGAAAAAACATTTTTGTGGGAGAACTGTTTTTAAAGCATACATATTGTCTCTAAAAAATGGCACTCTAAGCAGGCACAAATATGTCCATGCATCGTATGCTCTTAGCCATTAATCTGGATCTCTTCTGCAGCACCTCTCTCTCCTACTTTTGCTGTTTCACCGAAACATTGGGTCTGATTAACTTTTCTGATTCTTCTCTAGTTTTGTGGTTTGCTAGTGTTCTTATCACTCCTGGGACCTGCATCCCAATCAGGTTGTACAGGTAGTCCTGCTCCTCCACGATGGCATATCAATAGGTACCATCACAAGGTGGTTTTCTATGTCTCCTAGAACAGTCTCAAGAACAGACGGGGGCACAACTCCAGTCCGCAACGCTGTGCAACAGGTCGTGTTTTCAGGATTTCCTCAGTATTGCACAGGTGATGTAATTATTGTCAGTGCCTTAGACATTGCCACAGGTGTTATTACTATGATGGTGATGATTATCCGTTGATTCGAGGCTGACTTTTGGTCACTTACTATAGGACATCCTGAAAACATGACCTGTTGGGGTTCCTTGACGACTGGAGTTGTTCACCCCTATTCATGGAGCAGATACCAAGACATGGACCATTACATGAGGAGAGCTGGTTAGGGCCGTAGAAGTGCATCAACTCAACATCAGGGCCGGTATCTGCTTCTTCGTGCGAGGAGGAACAGGAGGCATGTAAGCCAGTTGCAGGGTCTCTGGATGGGTCTGGAAGAGCTACTCTAGCTGCCTCAGACAAACCCAGCTTGTCCACCCTTTCAGTTAAGGCACTCTAATTCGCAAGGAAATAACTGTTGCATGGGTTACACAGAATGATGTGATGCGGGGGTAAATGAATTTTGTGAAGCCACATAACAAATGCTTTTCATAACTTTACTTGAAACTTGAATAAAATGGAACAATAGCAGTTGGCAACAGTCTCTATCACTTGGTGTCAGTGTTTCAGGCAAATCTGGTGGCAGCCATACTCAGCATTCAGTCTGCAGACTAAAGATGGTTCGGCTGGGTATTTCTTCTGATTAATCTGTGTCACCACGTGGGAGCACGAGACAGCTCTTCTGCATCTACAATACAGTCTCCTACAACATCACCGCTGTTCTTTGTTGGACGCCATATTGTTATGGTGGTCTATTTTCATACCCCCATACCTGTTAGAATATACTGAGTTTGTCCCTGTCATACTCTTGCTGCCACCATTACAAAAGATGCACAATCACTCCTAAAGATGCAGTACAAGTACTTAACGGCTTGCTATAACAATTAAGATTAAACATAAAGTCCCACTAAACATATTTGAACAAACAAAGGAAAGAACATCTTGTCCACATTGGAGTTCAGTGAGAGCCCTAAAATGTGACCTACAGTGGGTTATTGGTCTGCATGTTCCTCACCAAACTGTCAGAAACAAATTCCATAAGGCTTGGCATAAGGACCAGATGTTCTGTAGAGGGACACAGTTCCAGCTCACAGCTAAGCACTGTGCAGCTTGATTAGCATTCTGTTAGGTTTTTCTCCTGGGACATATAGTTCTATGGGTTTCCAGGAGCACACAGTCACAGGTGAGGGATAATTTAGCTGGCTGGGTATGGAGTTCTCCAGCCAGCCAATCACCACCGGTCTGCTGCACATAAATACCAGCCCCTCTGCCTAGAGGGTGCTGATTTCCTCATTTCCTTCTCAGTACCCTTGTGGTTGCATCAATGCCTGTTGTTCTGTAGGTGTGACGTCTTCTCTGTGTCTGCAGATATCTGGACTTGAGGTGAACAGTCCTGTTCTGCATTTATTGGTGAGAACAGAGACATGTTCTGTGTGTCTGTGCAGGTGGCCGCACATGTGGTGTGAACAGTCCTGTTCTCTGTGGTATGCATTTCCTTGTGTGTTGGTGTGAACTGTCTCCTGTTCTGCTTGGATCGTTTACCATCTAAGGCGAGCCAGGTCCTTAGGTTCTGGCATGGGGCCGTCCCTATTGGGATGATTGCCCTGCTTGTAGGCAGGATTCATGGGGTAAGTTGTCTTGTAAGAGTAGGAACTCACAAGACAACGAGGACCTTTGTTGCAGGCTTGTGGGCTTAAGTATATGGGCCAAAATACAAGCGAATACCTCTTACCATAGAAATTCTATCTGCTTATGGGTGCAGATATGTTAGGTGAGTGTTTTGGGTGTTTGTCAGTCATTGTGTCATGTCTGCTCGCGAGTCTCATTCACAGTTAACTAGTTCACTTTCTTTTGGTGTTAGCATGTGTGCAGTTGCATGAGTTTCTCAGGGTTACGGATCCAGTGCGTCTTGTTTGGACGTGACACATTCACCTGAAAACACCATAATTGGAAAGTCTTCCATTGGCGCTCTGCTCCGCAAATGAGAGCAGATTCACACTGACTACGTGACAAACATGCAAGAGCCTAGAATCAATATGGTGAACAGTATGCTGTCTGCGACATCATTCAGCCTGACCAGTTTGGCGTTATGTCAGTTAGGGTCTTTGGAAGCATATGCTTGAAAGGTCACACAAACCTCAGCGTGATAGCCAATGGTACACTGACTGTCACTATATACTAGGATGAAATCCTCAGAGCCACTGTCAGACATTATGCTGGTGCAGTGAGCTCCAGGTTCCTCCTGGTGCAGAACAACGCCCAGCTTCATGTGGCCAGAGTGTGTGGGCAGTTTCCTGGATGATGAAGTCATTGTTGCCATTGACTGGCCCTAATGCTCCCCAGACCTTCATACAACTAAGAACCTTAGGAGCATTCTGTGTCGCTGCATCTGACGCTGCCAAGTAGCGTTGCAAACTGTCCAGGATCTCACTGCTGGCCTGATCCAGTTCTGAGAGAAGACCCCAAGGACCTCATCTGCTTTCTCAGGAGCATGCCCAGACATCGTTGGGAGTGCATACAAGCACAAGGGGGCCATACACTCTCACATTATGAGTTGAAGTGTTGAACTTTATGCAAATTGAAAGCAAATTGATTTTCTGGGTGATCTGAAATGCAGCCCTCAATTGGTTGATGATTTTGGTTTCCGTTGACCATTGATACGTCATTTTGTTCTCAAACAATTATACAATTTTTGTCAGTAAAGCTTTTCAACTTGATGTTCACTCATCAAAGATCAAGTGTGTGATTTGTGTTTCCTTAATTTTTCTGAGCATACTATACAGTGATAGGTACACTTTATATTATTTATTGCTATTGGTTATACTCAACGAGCCATGTAGGAGACATGATATAGACCACTGATGATACATTACACATCATATTCTCCCCGAAGACGCTTTATCCGATCTAAGTAATAAAAATAACACTCAGAGCTTGTAGCCTATATAACCTGAATTACAAGGAAATGTCCTCCAATACAACACTTGAGGTGCTGACATTGCAGTTTTCCTTTTGATCCGATGACTTTCTACCTCTGTCTCACATTCTTTGGTTAGCTGAACTTTGCTTGAACAACATTCTCTGACATTGTGATCTTTTTCCTTTTTTCTCCAGCTGTGAGAGTTAAGAAATAAACCGACTCCTGAAGCATATAATAACTAAGCAAAAGAATTGAAAAGGTTAATACATGGAAAGCCAGCAATTGTACTGCTGAAATGTGCACTAAAGCCTGCACAGCAGAAAGTGAGGTTGGCTGCGGAGCTTTGATCATCAAGTTTAAAACAGATAAGGCCTTTTTTCCATGTCCATGGGAACCATCCCAGGTGCACTGTTTGATCACTGGCAATCTTAAATCCAGAACAGACTGCTGAGCACCCAGTGATCAAAAGCAGCACTCAAGCAAATGTACGGACAACCTCAAAAGCATTAACAAAGTATAAATAATAAACCTCGCAATAACTATGCCTTTCAGTCTAAGTGCCGCATGGGATCAAAGCCTTAGGGACATGGAAAGTTCTTCACAATTGTCTGCAGCTAGCATATGTTATATATGTGACACAGGACAGTAGATGAAAAATAGAGTAAAATAAAAACGCATGGATACATGTGTTTTATATACTTTTCTATGGCCGTCAATAATCCGGAATATTTTATAACTGGTGCTTATCCTAATGAATAGGGTTTATTAACAGGACATCTAAAATGTTTATATCACTAGTAATTTAACTTCAAAGGGAATGTGTAGTTTATTTTTTTAAACTTATTAAAGGCCAATAATGAAACATGTTTTTTTTGTCTGATCTATTTTTATGTAGCTGAAATGTATTCTATTTTCTGTTCTTAATTGCAGGGTTGTCCATTCTGCCTGAACTGTTGTTAAAGGGAGTCTGTCAGCTCGAAGATGCTGTCCAAACTGCAGGTATGATGTTGTAGAGCAGAAGGAGCTGAGCAGGCTGATATATGGTTTTATGGGGAAAGAGTCTGTATAACTTGTGTTCTATTCATTTATCATTGATCAAAAATGCATGCATTGATCAAAAAGTGTAAGAAAAGTACATTTTGGAAAGTGCACTTTATTGTTTTACTGGTGTCGGCAGGTTTAAAAATGACAGGATCCCTTTAAATGTACATTGTATACATTATTCTCAGAACATTTAAACTCAGTTCAGCGAGAAAATGTATCTCCACTACATCTTTACTATTACTACATCTACTACATTGTTTTCTATGAAGTCTTTTACAGGGACTTTGTGCTGATCGTTGCATTATCAAATGGTGTAGTTAAAATATAACATAAAGATATTAAGTTCACTTTTAGTATAATGTTTCATATCTGTTTTAACTGTAATTAAAGCATTCCATTTTTTATATAAGTCAGAAGTACATGTGAATATATGAAATTTTGCAATATAGCTTATTAGTGGAAAGTGGCATCCGCCTCACATTCCAGCAGCCTGTAGCCTACAGTGTAGGCCTTTTTTCAGTCAGTAATATTAAAACTGAAGACAGAGATGAGAAGAAAGGGAAGAGGGGGGATGATGCGGCACTTTCATTCTATGGTCTAAGATGAGTCCACTCATTCAGCACAGTTAAAGGAATACAATCATTACATTTTTGAACCCCATAAACTAAGTTATGCAGCTCAAAGTTGAGGGAATATGGAGTCTGGGGAAGTATCTTTCATACTCACCGGGCAGCCTGTTCTGGCACTGTATTCTTGCAAAGCTCTCACATGGCAACAGCTTTGCTCTTATTACCGGTGCACCATAGAGATGAATTGGAAATGGTATAGTGGTTTCAGATACAGGGTTGGAGTCTCAGGTGTAATAGTCACAGGACTGGAGGGTAGTCAGGAAAGATCCAGGAGTCCGCAATGAGAGGTTTCAGTTTGCAGTTCAGATGGATGAAGTGGGTAGCGTAGTCAGAAGGGAAGCCAGGGGTCAGCAACAGGAGGTCTCAGTTTGCAGTATGTACAGGTAGATGAGGCAGGTAGCATAGTCAGAAGGGAAGCCAGGAGTCAACAATGGGAGTTCTCAGTTTTCAGTGCAGTTGGATGAGGCAGGTAGCGCAGTCAAACGAGAAGCCGGGAGTCAGTATCAGAAGGTCTGAGTAGAATTGCAGAGGAGCAGGCAGAAATGGGGCTTGATCAAGGCTTGGAGCACAATAATCAAGCAAGGAAGGAGGGATCAGGGCTAGGTTTATATAACAAGCCTAATCAGGGACAGGGTGGAGCCAGAACTGAGACTGCAATGCAGGATCTGAGAACAAGGCTAAAGTATGCAGGGGAACTTGTCCAGGGGCCTGGATGGCTCAGCGGAGAGAGCTGCCGACTGGAGGAGTGCAAGAGGTCCTGGGTTTGAGTGCTGACAGATCGTGAGTATTAAAGATACCTCCCCTAACTCCCCGTTCTCTCACTTTTGAGTCCCATAACTTACTTTATGAGGCTCAAAGATGGTGACTGGGTCCCAAAATATGCAAATTATACAAAACATTACTGGCTGTATTACATCAGATATAAATGCTAGCTATATCTTTTTTTGTAGTGATGGTTACTCTGGAACAATAAGGTACTTTTTAGTACATTCAAGCTGCACGCAAAATATCTTGTCTGGATAAGGCATAATTTATTGTTCTGAAAGGACAGATATACACTTTCTGACTCTGACTTTCCCCATATGGATAACAAAGACACTGTTTCTGTAATATATAGCAATATATATGGTATAAACATTAAAAGAGCGTGCTATTGATCAGATGAAATACCAATGAAGAAATAGCAACTTGTGAGGAGATAGATGTTTTAACACCCCAAATATCCTTGACACCAAATAGACTTATTTGACAGTGGAACAGGTCAGGTGCTGGCAACTATACCAGAAATACCTTCAGATGAGAAGTATAACTGGCGTTTTCATTGAGGAGGAGCCAGAAAAAATGTGTACAGGCAGGCACTGATTGGTCGATGGGACACACACCTCCCTACCAACCAATTCATCCACACACTAGCAGAGAATTGATCAGTTCAGCATTCCATGCCTAAATGACACTGAGCATGCACTGGTTTTTCATCACATGGTCCAAGACTAACGCCACCCCGGTCCTAATCTGAGACGGCTGGTGAGCTTGCAATACTTCTTATATTGAACAGTCTCATTTGGACTACATCTATTTGAGGGGGCAATGCAACCTCTCACTAGAGTACCAGTCTGGGACCTCTTTATATGATCTGTAGCCAATTGTTATGAACTGGTTGAAGAAATTTGAATTTCTTAGAACTGGTTGTTAAGACAGCAAAGGCTTCCTCTTGGATGTAGTAGACGGCAACTATACTATGCCAAGAACATTATAAAAAATGACAACTGGTTCTAATAACCAGGACCAGCCAGCAGCAGGCATTCCAAAATTTCTTGTACTGTTGTGTTGACTATTCTTTTACATTTACGGATATCATCTATTTTCTTCTGTTCATACATCTTTTGCTTGCTTTTTCTTTGGTCAATGGACACATTTTTAATTCCCTTGGCATATTCCTAGAGTTTTCGAAGATCGTTTGCCCATTTCTGCTTCTATTGATGTGGGTTATATTATACAGATGGTAATCATCTCATAAATGTATATAGTACAGGGATGCGAGATATGAGAAGGGGTGAAATATGGTGTGCTTACATGCAAACAAGAGATTCTGTGTAATGAGAGAAGACTGAGCTTTAAGTAGAGTAGACATTCAGTCTTCAGACGTTCTTGATTCCTGCATAGTATTAAGCTAGCAAGTTCACACAATCATTGGTGTGATCAAATGGATTTCATCTACTTTGGCAATGCTGGTTGCAGGAGAAACACTCAATGACATGACTCTAAAGCCTTAGGAAGCATCATTCACATCATTAGAACACGGGAATTGTATACATAAACCCCCACTACTGCTTAGCTGACTATGAGGCAGATGCTCTGCACACCTTATGAAATGCCATTGTCTCAAGTGTGGAAACTACTTTTATAACATACTATCATTGTATTAAAAGTGGATGGGACGGTTCCTGCATTAACCCACAAAGGACCAAACACTGTAAATTTATGGCGCTTGGTCCAGGGCTTTAATCCCGGCCAGTAGCAAAAATACTGCATGGGATTCTAGCAGGAGCAAGTCGGGTTCTCGGCTGTTAGTCACAGCCAGGGACCCGCAGGAAAAGGCAGAAGCAATTTTTAACTTCATTTGCCTTCTCTTTTTCAGGCTACACAATGCTCAATAAGTGCTATGCAGTAAAGGGAGAAAGTGCAAGTGTTACTCTAACTATTTGATCTAGCGATCATGTGACCGCGGGTCCCCTCTGGCACAGCAGAGCTTCAGTGTACTAGCAGACCCAGATCAGCTCTGTTAGTGACTACTGTCCCACTAAGGGGATGTTTTCCCCTGTAACTGGAACTCCTATGGATGCTGCTCCTATGGTTCCCCCCGCTATAGAGGAAAAGTATGAAATAAAAAAAAAATACATTGTGAATGACCCCTTGAGGTCTTATATGATGTCATGTGGACATAGATGTTAATAAAATAGTTACAAAAATAAGTTTAAAGAATTACAGAATACAATAAAAGTATATATAAAAAAGAAAATGAGCCACCGCCATGCCAACCTAAACCATCACCATATGTGCCCTGTAATCTGATTCTATACGAATTATATATTAAAACGTCCGAAACAAAATGAGGAACTCAATTCAATACTTTGTTTTTATCAGAATGTGCTAATTCTAAAAATAAAGATCTATAAATTTTGAAAAGTAGTTTTTTAAGCTTTTTACCCCTAATAAAAAAAAATAAAAATAAGTAAGTGAAAAAAGATTCTATAAAAAATAGTCCTATATATCACCATCAGCAGAAACTATTGCAGTTTTGCTGAGAAAATTGATAATGAGAAGTGGACCAAAGCTGAACTACAGGGTGATTCAAATGTCAGGGCCATCCAGAATATCTTCTGAACAAAAGGATAGTTAGGAAACTTTGTAGAACTCTAAGATGGGTATACCATGACCCCCTTTTCATTGAAATTTCTTGGTCTGAATCCAAGATGGCTGCTACCAAGATAGTTGACAACCACCACCGTTGTGCCAAAAAGAAGATAGTCTAGGTGGCCTTGACTTTTGAATCACTTTGTACACCACTGGAGATAAGCAACATTCAAACTGACAACTGGAAAACTAGAATGATCAACATTGGATTGTCAATTGGCATTGGATGTCTATGCAAGATATATAACTATCAGTTTACAAGATTTAAACGAGACATTCGTCACCATTAGGAAATCATGCAAAAATACATGACTGGATCATTGCTAGAACAAGTATTTTATATAATTATTTATCACAGTATGCACTTGGGTGAGCAAGAAAGTTCCCCTTGTGTATGCTTGTATACCTGTAATGCGAGTATTGGGTAAATGAGGGCTCATGCACACAAGTGTATTATGATGCTGTGTAACCTCAGAGTTGTATGGAGCAATAAATATGGAATACCCATAGAGTTCTATAGGTTTTTTTCTACATTGCGATGCACAATGTATTTAGGCAGTACTATATTCTACCTTAGAAGTATTATTTTATGGGAAAATATATCTGTAATACGCTGCTGACACCATATGGCGGCACTCTGAGTGCCACCAGCTCCATATTCTTTAGCTGTCTGTGCATCCCTTATTTAACTGTAAGTGCTAATTTGGGCAGCACCAATAAAATGACATATAAGATAATTAGTCTTATTTTTAGTGCTAAGATGCCAGAGATGCCAGAATAACCTATGAAGCATTTGATGTGAGCTTTGCCAAAAGAAATATTTATTTTTGAAGGGAGAAAACATAGGCTGAGTTGTATGAAGTTTACCCTCCTTGCTTCCTCCAAGGTTTCTTTTGGCTGCTATATATTAGAAACAGTCATAGTCTTCATTCATTTTCATGGTCTGGGGAGGGAGCTGAGTGTTTTTGCATTAAGTGACTGGCAGCCCTTTAAGCTCTATGCGTTTGAATGGCTTCTCTCTTTTACGTACACAAATTACAGTCAAGAGGACATAAAAATGCAGAACACATTTGCTCAGGACTGACAAACAATCGGTAAGTGTTCCAGATCCTCTGGATAATTTTCTCACTATGTTGAGTAAAATACCCATACGCTAGTGAACTGCTTCCATACACTCTGGCCATCCATTGACCTGCAGCACTTCTATAACATCCTCTCTCTTTTTACAAAGCTTGGATCCTTGTCAAGAGCTGAACAATTCTGTAAAATTCCTTGGCTGGCAATTGTTTGATGGTGAAGTTCCAAGCGCTTTTACTAGCAATGCAGTTTGGAGTCTTCAAAGCAAAGTATTTCTGTAGCTCCTCCAAGAACGACCTACTCACATTCCTTTCGTAAATTTGCTGCAGGTGATTTTGTAAGGATACGATGGATGAGATTGTCAAAAGTTGTGCAATTGCTCTCCATCTTGTACTTCTAAAGAAATATTAAGGGTGTTAGGAAACGGGGGAAAAAATGATACAGTTTCTGTGCTGACAGAAACATACATAAGAGTTTTAGGCCTGGAGATTTCAGGCTAGCGGTCATTTTTCCACATGAATTGGATGCAAAGATATGGCAGTTTTCTGTTTAAAGGATAGCATCGGAAATGACAGATTATTTACATCAGGTTTTAACTCTAAACATTTCTTTAGTATTTTTTATTTTTTTTTGTATGTGACTAATCATAAAAAAAATCCTGAAATATGCCCATTTTTTACATTTGTCACTAGAGCGCGTACGATAAGCTGCCATTTCCTGTTTTCTGCAGCTTTGCTATGTAGACTGGGATAGGGTCAACAGAGTCATGTTAATATCATTAAAGAACAGGAAATTTGACAGATGACACAAATCTATTGTACTGATAGACAAGGTAGGATAATGAAACTGTAAATACAGAGAAGGTCACATCACTGCTAGCACACCTTTGCTACTGTGGGTTTATCCTGACTAGCGAAGGGTTAATAGCTTCAGTCATGTCCAGTTAGGTTAATTAGTCCTGCAGCTGTTAGCTGAGGTATTGGCTGGTGAGTTACAGCTCTGTAAGCCAATCCGTTTCTCCCTGCTCTCTATATATTTCAGTTCTTCCTGGCTGGGAGTTGTCGGTTATATTTCAGTAGTGTTTCTGATCAAGTCCGCTTGCTCAGTACTCCTGTATGTTGTCTGGTTCCTGTGTTTCTGTTTGCTTTGCATTCTCTGTTCTCGTCTTTTATTTGTTGTCAGTTTCTGTTTGTCCCTGCTTTTTCTGTGCTCTGGTTCCCCTCTGACCTTGGACCTGTTCTCGTAAAAGTAGTTGGGTTGTCTCTTTCAGGAAGGGTGCTCTGCTTCGAGGTGGGTTCTGTCAGAGGGGTTCAGAGTGCCCCACTCTTTTGTTACCCCTTGGTTCTGTTAGCTCCTGCATCTAGCCACCCAAGTAGCAAGCATACACAACTGTCCTGACTGCTCCAGTATCTAATCATCTCTTGGTTTTGTCAGCGTGACACTCTGCATGCAGCTCCCTTTCTACTCACTCATCTCTGGTGAGAACTATATCCTATGCTTTCTTGGAGACTGTTTTAGTCTATAAATTTCTGCCTCTTAACTCGCATGTGTGTGTATATCCATCCCTTTGGGATAAGTAGTACATCTAATTGATGAGGATGGCATCTGGTTTGTACATACAATACAGAAGGTATATGTATATCTCTAATATAACTTCCCCACCACCAGATGAAATGCAATATAGCATATGGGTTGTCTTGTAGGGTCACTCATTTTAAAATTATCACCATTTCTCTGGCATATTAGCTTTTTACACCCCACCTCCACACCATTCGCAACCTGATTGGTTGTTTGGATTTACTCATTCATGGTGATTGGTTATTTGAGTTGGCTGATTCACGGTGAATGGTTATTTGGTTTGGCTGATTCACGGTGATTGGTTGTTTAGTTTAGCTCGAGTAGAGGTGGTGTTGAATAGAGATATATGCATTTCTCTGTATTGCAATGGGGGCCATTTTTTAAAAAATAACAGGAAGTGCAGCCATATTGTTTGTCACCTTTGTGTTAACTTCTCAAAAACAGACGGCATACTATCACTTTGTTATTGATTAATCATGCAAACAAAATGGCACATTAACCATCAGTTTCTGAAAAGTTTTCACAATCGTTCTATCAAAGGTTCTGCTTTTTATTAGACATTATGTTTTAATTTCTCACCATCATGAAGAAAAAAGGTTCTTGAAAACATCCAGAGGTGAAAACCCTATACAAACCTAGTCCTGCCATCAGCTAAGAGGTCAATCAGTTTGAGAGATGAGCAAAAATTGTCTTTTGTTTTTGAGATTCAGTATAACTGTCGGGAATCGAGAAGATCGACCAAGTAGACCAATTCCATTTTACGATAATATGTGTAAGATATTCCTAGTCTCCTATCTAATTGTTGAACCAAACACCTAAAGGTGTTGTGCCAAGGTTAAAAGTTATCTCCTTATTAGAGTTGAGCGAACATACTCTGCCGAGCTTGATGCTCGTTCGAGCATTAGCGTATTTGATGGTGCTCGTTACTCGAACGAGCATCAAGCTGTGTTCGACCCCACCCCAGTCTTTGGCTCCTCCCTGCTGTGACGTGCCTGTTTTGGCCCCTTCCAGACGCAGCGCGCGTCATTGGCAAATTTTTTGGCTGGCTGGCGAGAGAGAGAGAACCTAGGAGAAAAAAAAAAAAGCTCGGCACCCGGCGCCTCACATACAAAAATTCTCGAGTCTCCCATTGTAGTCAATGGGGTTCGTTACTCGAGTAGAGCTCTCGAATTTTACGAAAAGCTTGACTCGAATAACACGGACCCGAGCATTTGGGTGCTTGCTCATCTCTACTCCTTATCCAAAGGATAGAGCATAAGTATTTCATCAATGGGGGTCTGACCACTTGAACTCAGTTACCTACATTGTAAATTTGGTGATTCAGTTGTGGCTTTACTGTATCGGAGAGACTTCAGCCAATGATAATTGCCAGTTAATGTGGCTATACACGGGACTACTATTGTCCAAATAGTCGCTTGATAGGAGTAAATGTAAATGGCGGCTGTTCCGTGTAAACATGGCCACCAACCAGGTGATGAGCAAAGATCCGTTCACTAGTTGCTTTGTTTCAGCTTACCTAAAAATAGTCGCTGGTTGATTATTATCTAGTATAAACATGTAATTATTGTCTTTCAAGGGCTCGTCAAAAAGTTTGAACGAAAGTGTGTATTTTTTTCAGCACACACCTCCTAACTTTTTGCACATTTTGCCTTCCCATTTAACCCTCATTGGTTACCTCTAATAACAGATACGACAAGGCTCAAATAAACAAAAAAGGGCCTATTTAGACAAGCCAATTTTTCATTTGAATGGGCGAGTGTCAGTTTGCTCATGCAGCCAGTTTATACTGGCAGATAGATCGTTGGCTTATTTAAACAAAAAATCGTTTAGTTTAGTTTCTTGGCCGGAGGATATACACTGTGATCTGATGCATTGGATTACATGCATTAGATCGCATGGCCGTATTCTCGTGACGTAAAAGCATCTGGCAGGCCAATATAGTGCCAGGAGTTTTTACATCATGCCCAAAAGATAGTCCTGGAACTATCTTTTGAGCCGGAATATGTCAGCTGCTGCATGGACTCCTATGGAAGCCCATGACAGCGGCCGGAGGTGGGAGGGAGTTTAGCAGCGTGGCTGCTAAACTCTCTCCCCCTGCTTTCCTCTCCGCTCGCTCTTTGCAATGGGAAACGGCAGGACAGGGGCGGAGATAAGTGCTGCCCCGTCCCGCCTCCTCCCATTGCTAGCTGTGGAGAAGGGGCAGAGCTAGACTCCGCCCCCTCCCTCATACGCAGTCAGCAATGGGAGGAGGCGGGGTGGTGCTTAGCCCCACCCACTCCTTTTGCAAAGTTCGAGCAGGGAGGAGAGCAGAGGTGAGCCTGCTAAGAGGAGGGGAAAGGGGCGACGGCATGGTAGCCTTGGCTGGGCCCATGCCGTGTGAACGGATCACAAATGTTAGATTTTTGCGCCCGTTTAGGAGCTTTAACACCACAGATGGTAGCGTTAATCGGCCAGGCGTGAAAACAGTCCTTATACGCTCGTGGGAAAGAGCCCTAAGAGTGAGAATGACTGAACAATCGGTATTTAAACTGAACAATTACTGAACAAGCCAACGATGACTGTTAGCCCTGCATAAAATCAATGCCCAACAAAAAGTGAACGATCATCGTTTGGTTGTTGGCTGCATTCAGACTTTTATTATTGTTCACTTTTGCTCATTTGAACGATAATCGTTTATACGCTTTAACAATTATTTTGTGAGACTATTGCGGTATTAGTTGTCCCATGCAAAACCACTCAGAATGTGCCCGAGTGAATGAGCTGATGATGTCATCACCAGCTTGTTGGCGCTTGGGTAGAGTGTTTAGACTGCACCATTAGAGCACCAAATATGTATTTTGTTTTTTTCCATTGTTCACTTAAAGTACACATTAAAGTGCATCTCACATAGCCTAATTACTGTAAGAAAGTTTTTTGGGTTTTTTTTCAAATAATTTAAATGTAAAAATTTCCATTTTAGCATTTGTTTCCAACGCACACAGAAATAACTGCGACCTGCTGCTTGGTAGTTATTTTTTAAAATTATTATTATAGAACAAAACTAAGGCTGAAGAACTAGCATGAACAAGGTCTTACATAATAAGAACAAAATTTAGAGTTCCGAGGTGTGGAAAGATAGATTTATGGATGAAGTCATGTTAACGGCTTGTAAAGTGAAAAATAAAGATTTTTTTCCCCCCCTGTCTACAATGTTTTTTCTTTTTTACGTCTCATGTAGAGTTCAGTACTTGCCATTCGCATATGTTCTTTGCGCTCACATTTCTTAGAGAGTAGGAAATATGTCAATCATCAAAGTATTTCCACAGTTTGTTTCCAAATAGCCCGAGTTGCTCCTTTACAAATGCAGAGATCCATCAGCAGCCCCGGAGAGTGTGGCGGTCATTAAAATAGTTTTACTTATGTTACCAGTGTAGTCGTACAGGAGTCAGCGAAACACAAGAGCACTCTGTGACATGGACTCATGTTCTCGTAAGATATTTTATGGCTTTACCTGTGCACTTTATATTTCCTTTGCTGCATAAAAATGGATTCTGAAATATGAATGGATAAACGAGACGTGGAATGACTGGCTGAACGTCTGAAGCCGGAAAGGTAGAAAAATAAATATGAAGTATAAAATCAGTCATTTCCACTTGAAACAGAAAGTTTGCTGTCACTTTGCCAAGGAAAATACAGAGGATGTTGTGTTTAAGGAACAGAAATCTACTTTTTTTTTCGGGGCAGAAATACCTTTACTGTGAATAAGAGTGCGATTGTCGTGTTCGCGTAATACATGAAGGAGAAATAATTATCTATTTGAAGATGATAGTAAAGCAGTGTTAATTAAAATCACACCATGAAGGAAAATATATTGATGATCCTAAACTGTAAGAGCAGCAAAGGGATATTTCATGTACATATATAAAACAGTTTTGTGATAATTTAAGGGATTGTCCTATTAAGCAAGAAAGTCCAACCTTTGGGACACCCACCAATCCGAGATTTCAGCCCCATCATATTCTGGAGTATGAGTAGTTGAGGACACTCATATGTATTTTTCAACTCCAGTCACTTCAATGGCATGGCTGGAGTTAGCCAAGTGCTTGAGGTTGGCTCTCCCAGCATTCCCATTGAAGTAAATGGAAAAGAGATGCACATGCACATCCTCCACCGTCCACATTTTGGGACGCAGCAGGACTAAATTCTTGGGATCAGTCGGAATCCCAGCAGTTAACCATCACCAATTAACAAATTATCTCCTATCCCGTGGATAGCTGAGAAAAGGGTTGTCCCAACACCATTATGGCCCGGGACTATTATCGTTTAGAATTTTGTGCTCCCATGGGAATTTGAATGATATTCATAGTCACCAAGCAGCACCACTGGGACGAGTGTCGGGCATAATTTGCCAGACATGATCCTTTTACATGGGATGAGCTAAGTTAAGAGATATGAGATAAAGTGGGTAAGGTGGATGAATAATTGATGTCATCTGTAGCTACCCCTACACACAACTCAAGTGGATGAATCATACCAGGGTTGTCTAGGACCCATTCACTTCCCCAACATAGTAAAGGATATACATATTCGGCTAAAGGTACCCTTACATAGAGCAATTACCACTTGAATATTTGCTTGAAACAAGGATTTTTGGTGATAGTCATCCCATGTACACACAGCCACTGATAGGGCGTCGAGCAAAGAAATAACTCACTATTCGCTTTGTTTTAGCTCAGTGTAAATAGGAATCGTCCAGTCTATGAATATCGGCCCATTTGCAGTGAATGGAGGCGGGTGGCCAGAAAAGATCTCCTGCCTGCTCCGCTTCCATTCACTGAATGACCAAGGCTCTTGTGTGAACGCACTTGAGCAACAGTCATTGGGGCGGCTGTTGGGCATTTATGTGCCCAATAGCTGTCCTGTGTAAAGGGACCTAAAAGAATTCATTTTATAGGCAATGACTGATTGGGTGGGTGGGTGGGGTGTCAGACTACTAGGGAACCCTCTAATCTTAAGTTTCGGTGTTCCTGTATATCTCAGTCACAATATTAGGGAGTGACCATACATGTACAGTATGGTCGGTCTGTCCTCTATTATTGTTGTTAACTTACTTAGGGCCCATGCCCATGACCTTCCTTTCACTGCGAATCATGTGTGGGTTCTGCGTGATACGCGATGAATGGAGTCAATGAACTTTCATTGTTCCATGCACACTGGCGTGTGGACACTGTATATCAATACGCAAGAGAAATAAATCACAGCATGCTCTATGTCTCTGTGTACGTACGTATTGTGAGCCCTATACCCTTGTATGGGCTGCATATGATATGCCATACGCAATACATTTTCATATGCATCCCCGCTCTCAATAGATTGGGGAATTTAAATTAAATTTAGAAAATAACACTGCGCATGTCCATGAGTATGTGATTTGTAGGCATGCAGTGCCCTGTGTCTCTCTGCTGGCAGCATGTATAGCCGCCGCATATGTAAACCGCTGAGGGGATTCCCACACAATTGTACGCATATGACTGTGGGCATGAGCGTTTAATTGTAGATGAAATATCACTGTGCTGGCACTCATATGTGTATGTCTAGCTTGACCTTCCATCTAATCTCTGTATTCCACCTACTTTCTCACTTTGACTCATTTTCGGAGCCTTCCTTGACCTAAATATCAAGCACCAATTTTGCAAAAAATATTAAAATAAAAAGGAAGAATGCAAATTCCCTACAGCCATTACCCTTGTCAGATTCAGACCCATAGAGTCTCCACAGTCACTCGTGAGCCCATTTCATTCTGTAGAATATCGGAACACTATAACAAGGGAAGTAGGATTCTATGGTTTTACAGGAAACTATAATTCACAAATAGTCTCCAAGAAAAAACAATCCTAACATACAGCTTCTCTGCAGGTCTGTATCTCCATGGTAATAGACAACTAACCCTGTGTAAACCTTAGGCTCCTTTTACACTGGATGATTGTCAAGTGCTTAGGTGCCCAACAGTCAACCCAATGATATTATCGCTTCTGTGCTTTTACACAGGAACAATAATCGCTCACTGAATGGAGGTGGGGCGGACAGCAGATCTCTTCCAGCCACCCACCGCCATTCAGTTGTTCATAGATGAAGGACTAAAGCAGGCAGATCATCTTTCAGTTTATGCAGGTGTAAAAATCAGACTAACAGTAAATGAAAGAATTATTGTTTAGCCATTGGCAACTATTGCATGATCCAGAGATGAAAGAATCGTTTTGTGCATAATGGCCCTTAGGCTGGATTGAAACGAGCATATATCGGCCATGTTTTCACGCCCGGCTGATATACGCTGCCCCTCTAATACATTGGTTTACAATGCATCAGTTCATATGGGCGTATTTCCGTGGCGAAAAAGCATGTCTCCTGTGGGAGCCTATGACAGCTGTCTGCTAAACTCCCACCCCCTTCCCTCCGCCACTTGCCAGTTGTTTACAGTAGGAGGAGCTTATTGCTAAGCCCCACCCCATCTTCACCTCCCATTGCTGGTTGCCAGCAAGGGGTAGAGAGGGGGCGAGAGCTTAGCATACTAGCTCCTGCCCTGTTCTGCCCCCTTCGCTTGCAGAAAGCGGCGAGGTGGAGGGAAGGGGGAGACAGCATTGCGGGCTCGGCGTATATGCGCTGTGCCATCTGAACAGGCGCACAAAAGTAAGATTTGTGCGCCCATTCACGCGTTTTTACGCTAGTGGTGGGCGAACGCAAAAACGCATATGCCCGTGTGAATCCAGGCTTAAGGTGCGTTTAAATATAACAATTCATGTTCACAAAAATCGTTAAAATTTGCAAAAGTGAATGATAATTGTTAATTTTAAATGCAAGCCAACGAACTAACAATGAATGAGAATCATTCACTTTAAGTTTGTCATTCAGTTTCAGCCAATATGATGATAGTTGGCTCTTTCACTTATCGTTGCGTTTAAACACTGAACGAGAAGCGAACGATTCTTAACGATGATCCGCCTGTTAACAATTCGGTCACTCATTCGTTCAAAGAGAATTGGCTTGTCTAAAAGGAGCACAAGTCTGTTGAATCCATCACTTAATTCTTGCCAATCTGCTTAAATGTATGTTAGAAGGAATTGAAGGAAGTCCATCAGCTCATTTTAGCATTACCAGGTAGTGCCCTCAGAGGTTGTGGGGTTCATAGCTTAAACTAAATGTACTGTACCCTTCTTTTTCATAGACTGTCAATTTGCTGGATATATTATACTAACTTCTGTTAGTCGGATTGTCCATTTTTCACCTGAACTTGTCTGGCCTCTCTTCTCAGTCTTTAGTAAAATGCACCCTTCTTGCTGATCATGCTGCAGTTTTCTTACACCGCGGGTTTGAATGGGGTTTTGTAGCCCACATGAGTATGTTTACAGCCAAAAACTTGTCCCGTGTTGGAAGATCAGCAACACTTTTTTTGGCAGCCTTCCGATCTTTCATAATAGACTCCAATCCAGTTATTTGCTCTAAATATAGGGCTCATAAACCTTCTGTAAACTGACCATGTGCAGAAACACAAAGTTTCAGAACATTCGCCCAAAAGGTTTTCATTAAAAAGTTTCTTATTTTTTTTAATCTTAAATATAACAGAAGAAAGTAGGAGAATGGGCGAAATCTTCAGAACTCGGATTCCTATGTGTACTGCTTGACTTCACTGGACCACTATGCTTCGTGACATTGCCACCGCATACTGCGAATTCAGGCTTGGTTTTTAAAGCTAAACTTCCATCTGTAGACACGTATACTAGTATTTTGGACTTCAAATTGCTAAGCAGATCAGCTTGCTGCGTGTTAAAGTACAATAGTATAATCTCAGAGATACCTAGTGAGTAAGTATGGCGGTCCATACACATTAGACTTAGCGGTCAGCTGAATGAGTGTTTGGCCATTTCGCGTGGCACCTCCAGACACACATGCTCGGTTGAGCAAACGTATTCTGAATGTAGAGAGTGGAGCCACCTTTTGCAATGACTTACCTCTCAGAGAGCAAAAAGGATCCTCATCTCCACTGACATATGCTTGCAGGAGAGAAATGTGAGGCCCCACATATTAGATTTTTCTCTGGACCTGACGAAATCAGTAGCATTCGGCTTTCTACATCTAATGTGTATGGCCAACCTTGGACATTGACTCGCACTTTAACCATGTGCTGCAAATAGTATTTTTGTGAAAATCCCTACTCTTTGAAACCACGTTGTCAGTCAATTTGAATGAATGCAATTAGAAGTATAGGGGGAAAAAAAGATAATCAAATAGGACAGAGGAAAAAAAAAACTCTTTGGGTGAATTTATTTACCATTGCCTTCTTAATGGACATCAAAAATAACAGATGACCAGCTTCAAAATTGGTGGTTGTGTCTCCAACAGAGGAAAAATAAAAACAAACAAAGCAAAAACATAAAATTACAATACAATAGACATGCACAATGCATGATAACTACAATGTAATAAATACTTTACAAAAATATCGGAGTATTTGTAAACAGCAATAACAGATGAGCCCCACGTTCTCTTCAAATAATCTCTTCTTTTAAACTCCATTTCCTTGATGCTTACCCAAAAATAAAAAATAAAATGTGAGGCCTAAACACCAAAAATAATGCAAAACAAGACAAAAAACACTGAATATACTGTCTTTTTGAGAAAGTGCCACTTTTCTTAATATTTTTAGTCCCTGAAAAAGAAGTCACATGTAATGAGCGACCCTGAATTCCCCCACTTTAATAACCTTGGTGTCTATTTTGAGAAAAGGTAGCGTGCTATAGGTCACTATAATGGGAAGGCTTTTCATTGAAAAACAATATAATTAAAAGAACCCTTTATTTTTCCTTCACTTATTTTCTGGTTTTAAATCCTCTTCTCGTAAGTCGAAAACGTGGATGTTTACCCTGATCATATCCAAAAGTAAGGAAAGCTCCATTGAAGATCGGTAAACCTAAAACTTAAAGAGTACCTGCACTTTCACTTTCGGAGTGCTTTGGCTCTGTTGGTCATTTTTGGCTCCTTCCGGCAGCAGAAAATGACTTGTATAGCGCTATATGGGACCGTCTTCAGCTGCCGGAAGGAGCTGAAAGTGACCAACGGAGAAGAAGGACTCCAAAGGTGAAAGTGTAGCTACTCTTTAAGAGTTAGGAGTAACTGTCATAAAAAGTACATTTTTCATGACTGTTTCAGAACAAGTGGGTTTGACAGACATGACTGGGAGAGGAAGGATATTTTACCACAAATAACAGTTTTCCTATCCGGTAATTCATTGTAAAAACGGTTGAGGTCGATCTCTGGCTTGTTTATGGTAACCAATCAAATATGTTATTTTAACCCATTAAATTACTCAGATCTTTTTTTCCTTGTTTTCTGATCCCTACTTTTCACAAGCCATCACTTTATTTTTCTGTCAACATGGCTGCAGGATAAGTTGTATTTAATAGTTCTATTTAATGTACTAAAAAATGTTTCAATACATTATAAAGTGGGGTGAAAAAAAAATTACAATTGCACCAATGTTTTTTTTTTTGTTTTTTTACAGCGTTCAAAGTGCAGCAAACTGACATGTTAACTTTATTCCACGAGTCTAAAAACCTGAATACATTTGGCATCACCACATTTGTAATGTATTACTACTTCTGAAAAAAAAGAAAAACCTTTTAAAATGTTCTATTGATTCTGGGTTAAAATATATTTGATCTGACAGCCATAATTTAATTGGTCATTATAAGCAACGCCACTGTTTTTAGGACTCTCCACCATTTTTTATTTCATTTCATGGTATATGGAAATAAATGGAACATTTTTAAAGGGATTGTCCGAGATTCAGCTTCTTTATAAAAGCAGGTCTCCCATGTGCAAAACATAAGAGCTTATTCACACCCCCCCACTTGTCCCTAGCCAGCGGCTCCGGGCCTGACGCAATGTTTATATGCTGCAGTCACTGTGTGCCATACCGTAAACAGAATGCTGCAACCAATGACAGAACTCAACAATCATCGCTGAGCTCTGTCATTGGCTGGAGTAGCGGGTTTGCGTGACATCACAGGCAATGTATAAACATGGCGTCAGCTGGGAGACCCGAAGCAGCCGGCTGGGGATAAGTGGGGATCAGCAAGTATGAGCTCTTTACTATGTTTTACACATGAGACCCGGTTTTACAGAGAAGCTGTATCTTGGATAACCTCTTTAAAAGGATTTGTGACCTCAACAGAAGCCTGAAAAAAAACTGCGTTGTCTAGTTTGGACAAACACATCCATTCTATTGATTTCAATGGGGACTATGTAGATTTATCACCCCCAATTTTCCCCTTAACACTTAAAGGTCAGCCAGTTATGCAAATTATACTTTTATAGTTAAATGATGAGCAGTTGCCAGATTCCCAAGTAGTATTGGGTTGAGCAAAAAATTCGGAGGCGAGATTGGAAGGAAGGTTGGATTTTAAATGCCTACGGTATATTAGCCCAGTTATGCACAGAGGCAAGGAGCTTTATGGGCCGTTTAGTCCCTAAAGCTAGGGCTACCAATGATAAATCTCTGACTTAAGGACTACCTGGCCACTGCAGCAGCATCACAAGCCAACTCTGCAGCAGTTAGCAATGGTAGGTCATCAGATTACCACCACCAAACGCTGTTAATGTCTTCTGCACAGAGCTCCAGCTTTAACATGGTTGATATAAGCAAAATTTAATTAAGTAAATAATTCACGGAATCCAGATTAAAAATGGGTATCTGCCAAATTTTTTTTTATAGAGATGCCTAGGGTAATCTAGATACAGACACGTATCCGACTTTTAACAAACAAGGTAGGTATTTGCACTAGTCTTGTACATCACAAAGCACACAAGACTAGCATTAAAATGGTGACTCCGTCCTGCTATAAATATCTTTCCACCATGACAAGTATCTAGAATTCTTGAGCTTCTTGGAACTGTTTTAAATAGTCTTCTTCCGAGGGGTTCTCCGTGCATTTCTGTCCATTGTTTGGAGGTCGCACCTCATTATACCGACTCCAGTCACCTTTGCACATGATCCATGGTAATATGTCTACTTTGTAGTGTAGTTCTGCAGAAAACTCTATGCTGATCAGATTTGGGGTGCCTGCACCTTTACCCCTCGTGATTAATTGCATGCTGTCATCAAAGCAACAGTGCTGGGCAGCTAGAGTTGTGCTCTCCAAAGAAAGCATTGACCGTATGCAGTATCTTGCTGTTGGCTTGTAAATCTCAAGTTTCTCTTTCGGACCACTTGCATCCTTCCAACGAAATTCCTTCCTTTTAATACGGTCATATATATCTGCGGTGCTGTAGGCTACTTCTGTAGGGTAAGAACAAGGACAGCTTGGAAGATCATTGGCTACTTTGTGCATATACTTCTTGAGGAATTCACTTTTGCAGTTCATCCAACGTTCACAACTATCCGTATCTAGGAACAGAAGAAGAAAGTGATTATAGTTGCTAGCTTGACCTGTAGAGGGACACAATAGATAATTGTCAGATGTCCTACTAGTACCAACCTAAGAAACAATTGGAGAAAGTGCCGATACAAAGTCAAGGGTTCCAGGAATATGAAGGAGTTATTCTTTATAGGCAACACATTCCTTCACATCTCTGGTGACCCTCAATTTTGTATCAGCAGCACAAAATGTATCTTATTTTTCTATTTTGGTCTCTTAAATGTTGCAAAGAGGACCTCACTGCTCCAGACCAGGAGTTGGCAGCAGCACCAACAATCTAATTCAATGATAATCTTGAATCCTCAACTTAAGGCCTCCTTCCCACGAGCGTGACGGGCTCCGCCGCGTAATATTCCGCAGTGAAGCCCGTCACGGCGCCCCCCAGAGACCCCATACTTACCAGCGGAAGATCGCGTGAAGACGCTTCCCCGCCCACCGCCGTTGCGTCATGTGACACGCCCACCGCGTCACATGACGCGGCCGGCCGTGTCACGTGACGCGCCGGCCGCGTCATATGACGCGCGGCGGTAGGCGGGGAAGCGTTTTTTCACGCTATCTTCCGCTGGTTGCAGCGGGAGATATCGTGAACGGACGGCTTCCATTGACTGCAATGGAAGCCGTCAGCGCGTACACCCGCAGCAAATAGAACATGCTGCGGGTGAGAACGGGAGATTTCACGGTGCGTAATTCCGCGGTGGAATTACGCATCGTGAGCATTGTGCTATTAGGTTCAATAGAACCTAATAGCAGGGGGCAACGCAGCGGATTTTAGCCGCGGAATTATGCGGCGTAAATCCGTTCGTGGGAAGGAGGCCTAAAGGTTTGTCCCACTTCTAGTCGTTTTGCTGCAGGAAGCAAACAGCTCCATTCATTGTGCAGCGGCCCAGGGTGGTACTGCAGGCTGAGTTCTATTGAAGCGAATAGGAGTCAGCCTGCAGTACTAACCCAGGCCACTATGCAATATATGGAGCGGCCTACTTTCTGCAGCAAAACAGCTAGAAGTGTGATAAACCCTTTAGTGGCCACTAGAACTCTATTCCTTGAATTCTTAACCTATACCAGTAAACAATATCATATGGTAAGATGTAAAAAAATAACTTAGGGTAGTCTGGTTTAGAAAATCAGTTTTCAATAGAGCCCTGTTCAGGACTCACATCAATTAGTCAGAGAGAAAAGTCCATGCTTACACAAATAGCCCATTGATTGTAATGGGCACTGTGTAATATTATTACACTACATTGGCACTACAGGATGACTGTAATCTGTGAAGGAACTTGGCAACGAGTATTCAGTTTATTGTTGGGGGGTTCCTGCAGTGGGACACTGATCAGCTTAACATCAGGGATGGTCCAAAGCTAGTACCCCCTGTAACAACGCTATAGCACTTACCAACTCCAAACAACTTTGTAGCATTAAATTCTTCACTCCCTGCGAGGAGACTCACTTCTGTCGCTGCTGTTCTAAATGTGTCTTCAATTCCTAGAGAAAAAAAAATAAAAGTCTGCTAATAAATGGCAGCTACGGCCTTTTTTGTAGAACGCGCACATACAAATCTGATTTGCACACAAGTATTTGCAGGTGGTTTGAAGAGATCAAAGCAGGTGGTAAAGCATGGCTTTTATTGAGTAAGGGGCACAAGGTTATTTAGAACAAACACTAAAAAGTTGCATCGATTTTAAACGCCCTTCACTGTACAGGCTGTAATTCATTCATAAAGCCATCCCCTTCAGCTGCATCCCAGCCACGGGATAAAAGAAGGCGCCAATAGCATATCTGTACTGCATGCAGTTTAATAGCATTGAACCGTGTAAGTCCAGTAGGATATAATAAAAATTTAAAATGCCGCGAGTCCAACAAATAGTATTTGTTGAGAACTCCTTTAGTGAATGCAGCTGGGTTTTTTGGGGTTACACTACAACACCTACTGCATTGTGCCGTTTGCACAGGGCTGGAATATGGTGCCGCTTCTCTGAACGTTGCATGGTAAAGGAATCAAAGCAAAACTCTTCCAACTGTAACAGTTCACACCATCTCATCTACTTGTCAGTGGAAAGTGTGAATAAAGTGACCCTCTGGTCCTGGGACAAACATCTGTCCAGGGGTTGGTAGGGGCAGATTATATGACCTGTTGCTGTTTGTTCTGCTTCTTTCTGGGGTCCCGTTGACTCTTCCAGTGATGGCCACAGCACTCCTGTCACTACTTGAGGTACACAGTACATCACAAGTCAGAGACTGACTACTGACAGCGCTGGTCAAATCAGAGCCGTCTGTACTGTGTTAAAGGGGTTTTCTGGACAAAAACTATTGAGGACCTATTCTCCGGACCTGCTGCGTGGGATTCCGACAATCAACTGATCGTCCGTCCCAATGTAACTCCAGCGGGGCTAGACGTCAACAGGAACGGGAGAAAAAGAGCCATAGCTGGTTTCATTCCTATGAAATTAGTGGGAGCTATAGCCAGCTATTACACTTCCGACACCGGGGTGTGAGAGCTGGCTTCAGAGTAAAGCTGGCAGTCACGCTTCAGTCTCAGATGACTACATCCGGCCGGGTGATTAGCTCATTGCCAGGGTCCCAAGCGATGGGACCCTGCTCCAATCCCAAAACAAATTTTGCTATGGGACCCAAGGGTTGCTGTGATACTTAAAACTCATTTTGTAGAATACCCTTGTGTCAGACAAAGTGGTTACCACTAGAATTTGACCCATAAAAACAGTAACATCACAATTAAGGTTTATAAAAAAAACAAAACATATGTTCATTAGAAGTTAATGACCAAGTTTTTCATTCTTTTTGCAACCGAAGAGCCGATCAAGCGTGTCCATATTCCTCACCACCCAGCTTTCCAAGACATCCATATGCAGAAAATACATTTCCTCTTGCCATGTTCCTACAGTTTTTCAATACAGTAGTCCAGATACTTTGGGTAACGACCCCCTATGTGAGCAGCAATGGTGGCCCTATTGGTAGTCACCAAGCTTTCTTTAAAGCATAGCCAAGAAACAGCTGAATAGAATATTGGAAGCCTACGCACAAGTGGACAACTCAAGTACTTTAATTTTATGAAATGTATTCAGGTTTCATTATAAATATAACACCCTTAACCAATTTTAGCAACCTCGCAGGGTTGACGCCTAGCAGTCCGCTATTTTGTAAGCAAGTAGGAGGCTGGTAGATTAGCTACAAGTGGAGTGAACCGAATCCTGTGAGATTTCCTGTCATGTTCATGTTATTTTTGTGACCAAGCCAGTCACAAAGAGACACCAACACAATTTTGCCCTTGTAATTGGCGTTATAAAGTACAGCACTGCTTAACTGTACCCAGACATGTTCAGTCATTAGCCAAAGACAGCAATATGCGTATTAGTATAAAAATCAATCTTAACCCCGCATCCTGTGAACCATAAAATCTTACTTACTGTAAATGTATTGTGCTGGAAATGGCAGCTTTGTAAAAAGCTCAGAGGCTCAGAGACCACACAGAACTTTAATTACAAACACCTCATTGGTTATGAAACGCTACACTTTTCTTACCAACTTTAGGAAACGCCCTGAACTGCCAAAAATGACTTATTTGAAAGGAATTAAGTGGTACTGGACTTTAAGTAAAGAAATAAAATAATTTTTTTTTTTTATACCAAATCCTCCATTACGCCGTCTCTGCTGTCGTGTAAAATCTGATCACCAGATGCCACCTGCTCCAAACGTAACAAGCGCAAAATGGCTGGGCGAAAAAATAAGGGGAACTGCAGCGTGGACTTCTAATTCTTATGAAAGATTTTTCTGCTTCTCTACTCTAATTTATTCTTATTGAATGCACTGGACGTCATCTCACTACATACAGTTATTGTTGAGTTAAAGGGATTTTCTGGGACCTTTCAAAAATTTGCCAAGAGCAAGAAGTGGACTAAAGTAGTACTCGCCCATTAAATGTCCCGCAGCTCCACTGCTGGAAGCTCTACAGTGGACATGTGCCATTCACGATTCATATATGACCGCTGAAGCCAATTACTGACCCCAGTGGTTATACATGGTTTATGCACATACGACTACTGAGGGCAGCGACTAGCTGATCAATATTTGATCCGTTGTTTGGGATCCCCACTGATCAGCTGAATGATCTTCAATGTTTACATCTGTACACAATCCCGGGAGAACCCAGAATGCCGGATTAACAGCAATCATTCGGAGTACTACAGGCTTGTCTCACTCACTTCAATGGGATAAGCCTGTAGTACGCAGAATGGCCACTATAAGTAAGTGTTCTAAATATTGGAGAAGCTGAGGTGCTGGCACAAGGGTCACAAGCTCGACAGCGAGGGTTACGAGCCGACTCACACCAAATTAGATATTGATGGACTAGCCTGAGCCTAAAGCCTCATGTCCACGGGATAATTAATATTTAAAATCCGCAGCGTTTTTCCCGCACGCGGATCCGCGCCCCATAGGGATGCATTGGACACCGGTAGGTAGTTAGATACCTGCGGATGTCATTTTTCCCTTCAGGCGCGGATTCGCGTGCGGGGAAAAAAAACGCGACATTCTTCCTTTCGTGTGGGTCTCCCACGGGGACGGCTCCCGCAGGCTTCTATTTAAGCCTATGGAAGCCGTCCGGACCCGCGGAACACCCGTACCTGAATTAAAAACGTACCTGTCCGAACACTGCGGATCTTCCCTCCGTCGTGGCCGGATCTTCTTTCTTCGGCCCGGCGGATGTGCGCGTCACGCTGCCGGCGTGCCGAGCACATCCGCCGGACTGAAGAAAGAAGATCCGGCCGCGACGGAGGGAAGATCCGCAGCGTTCGGACAGGTAAGTTTAATCTTATTTTCAGGCTCATGTCCGCGGGAAAGGAGGGACCCGCTGCGGGATTCTGCATGGAGAATCCGCGGCGGGCCTGATTTTCCCCGTGGACATGAGGCCTAAGGCATCAATTTTTAATCTCTAAATAGCCCTTTTAGGGCCCTAAAATTCTTTCACATACCAGGACAATTTGGCATATCACATGTCCTGGACTCTGTCGCAGTGCAGGCATATCCGCAGGACCTCGTACGTTTCTGGTTTCCACTGCCACATGTAACGCTGCACAAAGACCATGTGCTCCAATCTCCTTCTCCATCTGCATAATCTAGAGAGAAATGCAACAAGGTCATTCGGTCAGATTAAGAGAGTCTTAAATTCAGACAACTTAAAACTATAGACTTCGTGGCCCAAATTTATCACAATGGCTCACTCTGCATGACACTTCTCCCTAATTTTAGGTGTTCTCTTGACTAACTTATGTCAGACTAAATTATTTTTTTTTTCATATTTTAAGCCACAGTCCTTTTCTGCTAAGCCATGCCCACTTTCCCCTAAACCACACCTCTTTTGTAGTAAGGTGCAAAAAGCGTCTAAAACATAATAAATCTGGTATAATACACATATGCCAGTTTTATAGCTCAAATTCAGGTGCATTTAGCTTAGTAAGTGTCTCCCAATATTTTAACCCTTTCCAATGCAACTTCCCTGCCACCCGCATATTCCATTTTGGGTTGGAAAACGTATTGTGGATTCCTTGGAATTACTGAACAGAAACACATAAAAATTAACGCTCATGATTTTATTAGCAAATTTTTTTTTTAATTAAACGTGAGTTATGAGCGTTTCACATCAGGAAAATCATTTGTAATAATCCTGTAAATATATGTATATGGACATAACATACATTTATATAATAAGACTTAATTTCTAATTTCTCTAATGATAGATGAGATATAGGGAAATTAGAAATGAATATAAGTCTTATGTCAATTAGAAATTATGCAGATCATAGCTTCAATATCGGAGGCTTTTCTGCATATGTACCGTATATACTCCAGTATTAGCCGACCCGAGTATAAGCCAAGACAATAAGTTTCACCACAAAAAGCTGGGAAAACTTATTGATTCGAGTATAAGCCGAGCTTTACCAGAGTATATACTAGGTAAAAAAAACCTCTCCATACTCACCTCCCAGCCGGGTCTGTGTCTGTGCGACAAGCTGCTTGAATTCTCCCCGCTGTCACCCCCGCCCTTCTCTCTGCTTGGCTCTGTCAGTGCTGTGTAAGTAAGTGCTGTGATTGGATTGAGCGTCAGCCAATCACAGCTGGCGCTCGATCCAATCACAGTGCTTGCTGACACAGCACTGACAGCAGGGGATTTGAAAGCCGAGCAGGGAGATGACAGCGGGGAGAATTCTAAAAGCTTGATTGGCTGTGAATGATCTAGCATCGGCTGTGATTGGCTGACGCTCAATGCAATCACAGCTCTTACTTACACAGCGCTGACAGCGGGGGATGACAGAGCCGAGCAAAGAGGACGGCGGGGAATGACAGCGGAAAGAATTCAAGCAGCCTGCAGCACCGTCACCGGAGACACAGACGTCGGCTGCAAGGTGAGTATGGAGGTATTATTTTAAGCCTTCCCTGACTTGAGTATAAGCCAAGGGGAGCTTTTTCAGCACAAAAAAATGTGCTGAAAAACTAGGCTTATACTCGAGTATATACAGTATATTACACTAAATTACATGGTATTACCAAAATAGTAAAGCAATAAATGCAACAAAATAGTTATTATATTTGAAAGCAATGAAACAGTAACAATGACAGACTAGTTTTATGAACCCATCGATAAGTTAATTGCCACAGAAAATTTAGGAAATGTCCACAAGTGAAAGCTCCAAAATTTAGCCTCCACTTGAAAACCAAACAAAAAAAAAACAATCCAAAAACTTGCCATCTTCAGGTTGTATGGTTTGTTTTAATAAACCCAAAGAAAAATTTCCTGTAGCCCAGAAAACCTAATTAACCTTGCAAATTACTGGGGATATCGTTTAAAAGAAAAGCCTTATGATTTCAAAGAAAAAAAAAAAAAAAATCAAACCACCACCACCAATCCACCCAAGTCAACCTTCGGAAATACACAATGCCCTGTAAGTGAACTTACCATACTCTGGCTGTTCCTTCAGATCAAGCGTACGGTGACTGGGAACTTGTCTGCTCCATCCACTCAGGGGGTTTAAGAAATTGCTGTCCTCAGTGGTGCTGTCATATTTGTAATCCTGGCCTCCATAATTTATCCTGGGTAAGGTTGAGGACCTCTGCCACCAACTTCTCCAGTCAGGTGATGGAACTGGCCAGCTGGGCTTGTTGTCCTTTGGCATTTCATTTTCTGGCTCCATGTCTGCTCCGTCAACTACCTCAATTGTAACCTGAGAAGATACAACGTAAAGGGGTAACTGAAGCCTGTTTGATGCACAAGAGGAATCTGTGTGCCAATGATGATTTATATATTGTAGGTTTTGCATACATTATTTTATGTTTCAAAAGGTTTTATTGAATTTAACTTTGAAGTTGGCACCACTCTGCCTCAGTGTCCCCGCACAGGGGGCTAAAGGTAGTTTGCAATACAGAGATTCTATGTTTTAGCCAAGCATATATCATTAATATTAGTAAAACATTGGGGTTGAAAATTGGGTGGGTAAAAAGTAGGAAATGGGGGGGGGGACGATTGAGGGAAGAGTAAGGGGGAGGTGAAAGGGGGTGGAAATTAGGGGGGAAACAAACAGTAAAATAATTATAAACAATTATAATCAATAAATAGGGTACGGTTTTCGGTCGCATGCTCATGGATCACACCATCTCATTTTGCTTCATTTTTAAAGGGGGGGAACTGGTCTCGATGTCTCTCCCTCATTGTTATACTATAGGGTGGAAATTGGATAGATGTGTGGGGCGAAGTCAGGGTCTATCTTGTTGCTTTTGAGGTGTGTCTACTTCGTTTTTCGCCTATAGTCTTACGAAATATGTAAAGTTCGGTACATTGATGTGTGTTAGCCAAGGGTTACATACTTTTTCGAATTGCTGGACATTGTCCTGGTGTATGGCGATGAGTTTCTCATTTAGAAGGGTTTTGTTGATGCGGTTTTCTAGGTGTTCATATGGAAGTATCGGTTTGCATCACTGCTGTGCTATTAGAATTTGTGCTGCCATTGCGATATATTGTAGGAGTTTAAAGGAGGTGTTTTGCATTCCAGCTGGTTTGTCTCCTAGTAGTAGTACGAAGGGGTTGAGTCTGAGGGATGTGCCACTCACTGAAGCTATAAGGTGAGAGACTCTTTTCCAGAAGGTTTGCGCTACTGGGCATGACCACCAAATGTGAAGTTGTGAGCCCAGTTCATTACATCCACGGAAGCACTGGCCGGATGCCTCCAGGTAGATTGTGTTGATTCTTTCAGGTACTAGGTATGCCCTATGTAGCACCCTCAATGATGTCTCTGTAAGGGAGACCTGCCAGCTGTTCTTACTTATTGTATCGCAGCAGTGGTGCCACCTTTCTATTGATAGGGATGAGTGAAGGTCGGCTTCCCACTGTAGCATGAAGGGGAGTTTAGAATCTTGTAGTGACTTATTCAGCATGTTGTAGAAGTGGGATAGAATGCCTGGATGTGTGGGGCATAATTTGCATATTGCTTCCATATGGGTTATTTCTGTTTTGGTACCAGAGGGTAAAATACAGGACCAGTAATGGAAGATTTGGGTTTTTCTCCACCATTCCTGTGGAGGTGGTCTATGTTGGCTAGTGAAGGTAGACATCGAGACCAGCTTGTCGTGAATTAGGAAATCGTATAAAAACGTTAGGTTGTTTATTTTCCACCACATAAATTGCGTCCCATCTAGGCCCGTTGGGTTGTGTATAAAAGGGAGTAAGTGGTGAAGGGGTGTTTTTGGGGGTGAGCTTGAATCTTACTTGTCTCCACAGTAGAATGGAAAAGAAAGTGAAGGGAGAGCTTGATCTGAATCCAATTGGGAGGGGTGTTTTTGTCCAGAGTAAGGCTGGCCAGGTAAGTGGTGTGAATTGGGCTTCCTCAATTGAAGTCCACAGTTGAGATTGGTGACCCGCATAAACGGGGGGGGGGGGGGGGGGGGGGGGATCTGCGACATGCGGGCAGCTTTATAATATTTCAGGATGCAGGGCACTGATAGGCTGCCATATTTCTTGTGCAGACACATAATGGATTTAGGAATTCATTTGTGTGCCCATATAAAATATTTTTTTCTGGAAAGCTTGTAGGTCTGTAACTGGGACTGGGATAGGGAGAGTTCTAAATAGGTAGAGCATTTTTGGTAGTAATGTCATTTTAACGCTGTGGATACGGCCAATCCAAGAGAGATATGGACAGTCCCATCTCTCTAAATCTTGTCCTAATTGGCGGAAGAGTGGGACATAATTATGTTTGTATAGTGAGTCTAGAGTGTTTGTGAGTTTGATCCCCAGGTAGGGTAGGTATTGGTGCTGAGTTTTAAATTGAAAATTTGTTTCGATTAGTTTTTGTGTGCTAAGGGGGGTATTGCAGTGGGGGATTTCTGACTTTGTTCGGTTGATCTTCAGGCCCGAGATGAGACTGAATTTTCTTAGTAATTCTAATAGGTTAGGTAAAGATGTTAATGGTTTAGTTACCGTAAGGAGTAGATCATCGGCAAATAGACTTAGCTTATTGTTGGTGGTGTTCACCTGAATACCCGTGATATTGGGATTTTCTCGTATGGCGATTGCCAATGCAAATAGTGCGGGTGAAAGTGGGCATCCTTGTCGAGTGCCTCTGATGATTTGTATTGGGGTTGGCTGGGTCGATGGGATTTTAAGATATGCTGTGGGTTTCGAGTACAGTGCTAAGATTATTTTTAAGAATGGGCCTGTGAATCCCATTTTGTTGAGGACTAACTGGAGGTAGGGCCATGAGAGGGAGTCAAAGGCTTTTTCTATATCTAATGCTAATATCGACATGGGGGTGTTAGTTTTGTTTGCTATATGAATGAGGTTGAGAATTTTTCTGACATTGTCGGGGGCTTGTCTACCTGGGATAAAGACTACCTGGTCTCGATGCACTAGTGAGGGGAGAATCCTATTAATCCTGTTGGCAATTATGGAGGTGAATAGTTTTAGGTCCACATTTAGGAGGGAAATGGGCCTATAGTTAGTGGGGAGGGTAGTGTCTTTTCCTGGCTTAGGGATGGTTGTGATCAGGGCCTGTAAAAAATCTGGGTGGATGTGGCCTTCGTGGAGAATGTAATTAAAGAGTGTGGTTAGGTGGGGTTTTAATATTGGGGCAAATTTTTTTATAGTATAGGGAAGTGAAGCCGTCCGGGCCTGGGGCCTTGCCTCTTTTGAGGTTGCATACATTATTTTATATTACACATATTAGGCGTACTGGTATATCAATAACATAAATGTATGTTCATATACTGTGGTTTAAAAGTGTAAAAAAAAAAAGTCAAAACATAAAAATTAAATACATTACATAAAAGTAAAAAAAAAGGAAATATGATGTGTAAAGTCAGACTCAATCTGCCATAAGCAATGTTGTGCACTTTATCTGTCAGTGTTTTTAATGTTCTGTACAAGGACACCTGTCAAGGAGGCAGGATATATTGGATAGTTCTTGAAGTTAAACACTCAGTTCACGCTTTTGTACATAGGCCTGTACATAGCAAGCTGTGATGACCTGTGTGATCGGACACCTTTCTGTGTACCCATGTCCACAACTGAAAGGGCCAACAATGGATACATCAGAATCAGAAGAGAATCATGGAGCAAAAAAAAAAAGATGGCTTGGACTGATGAATCACATTTTCTGTCATGTGCACAGCTGGATGCGTGTGCATAGTCTACCTAGGAAAGAGGTGGCACCAGGGTAGGACACGTACCACCTACCTAAATATTGTACAGATCAAGTATCCCCTCCATCGAAGTGTAGCCCCTACTGCCAGTGGTTAATGTGCCTTGCCACATTGGAATCACCGTGAATTCTTCCATGTTCTTTGAACCATTTCTGAACAATTTTTGCAAATTTCCCAGATCTACATCCAATTGAGCATCTGTGGGACGTACTGGAAAAACAAGTCTGATCCATGGATTCCATGCCTCACAACTTACAGGGTGTAAGACTCTGCTGCTAAGGTCTTGGTGTAGATACCATAAGACACCTTCAGAGTCCATGCCTCAATAGGTCAGAGCCATTTCAATGGCATGAGGGGGACCTACACAATGTACAGCTAGTGGTTATGGCTGATCTGTGCAATATAACGGCAATCTGACATCTTCACAAAACAACTACTTATAAAAGGATGATTACTTGGATTATATGGGTGTATAGCAGCATTCGATAACCCCTTGGCAACATTAGGTATACATGTACATGAGATGCGTGTAGCGTTAGTGCTTAGGAGCAAAGCCCACTCCATTCATGGCAGGTGTAAGTCGTCTGATAACTGATACTTAGCCACAATCAGAGATAACCTGACTGAGTGGGAGCTCCCTCTGTAACCAGAGGTGGTTCATTCGCCGTGGCAGCCTATGGCCTTGTGAAACATGGCCGGCCTGGTAGCATCATCTGCCTTGTTCCCTTATGGGGTCTACACAACACATAAAATACTGATTTTTTTTAATTTGTTATAGTTTCCATTTTACCAATAGAAGGCTACGGAGCCATCCAGGGTTCCATCTAAAGGCTGTTTTCAGCCAACCACATGGCGCCCTGTAATGGAACATTGACTAAGGTTCTACGAACACAACATGAATGAAGCCTTAAGGTCCCTTTACACCAGACTTTCGCTTTACACAGGAGTAGCAGCTGTTTTGTGAATAGAGGTGGAGCAGGCCAGAGATCGTTCTAGCCCATCCGTCTCCATTCAACACAAACAGGCAGCCGCTCAAAGATTGAGCGACTACTGTTTACACAACCTGACAGTCGCTTGGCTTTTAGTGCTGCTGAAAACCAAGTGATTCCGACAAGTGAGCGATTTGTATGTAAGACAACTAGGTATGTACAGATTTGCAGCTTTTTCTATTGGTGTCACTAAATAGGACAATTTCAGTATCTGGGGTAATCATAAGTAATTCAGAAGTTTACTTTACTTGCAGTGCTTTATTTTGCATGGGAAAGCCTCTTTGATACTCGCTTGCTATGTTATTCACAGCCTTCTGTATCAAATAAGCCTAAATTTTCCTTTTCTATATTTTCTAGTTGACAACAATATTCTATTAAACTTGGCATGCTATAAGATACTCACACATTACACTTCCATATAATGGATCATGGGCTGGCTTTGTATTGAGAAAATACATGTGCATCACAGATGTTTTAGAATACCACCAATTTCAAGGACAGCAACATCTGCTTTAAGCCCAGGATTTTTAATACATGTGCGCATACACCTAAGGGTCAGACAGTTCTCTCACTAATAAAACAAGGTTTTAGATATCACAAAAAAACAGACAATGCAAGTTAATATTCCCCTTTTTTGGGACTTATAATAAAAGAATACAATTTGGAATTTGTATGGCTGAAAGCTAAAAGTCGAAAAATAATTTTGCTGGACTTGTTGCCAAAAGCAGAGAGTTCTAAGACAGTTTCTTCATCCTTTAATGGAAGCCAAAACACTTTCTTCACACATGATTAAAATTCAAGTGGATTCATATTAAGACACCCTAAAACAGCTTCTGCTGTAACAAAAGCTTATATGGAATTGGGGCAAATAACATTCACAGTCATTTGCGAGGTTCAAGCACATCTTTAGTATCCTAAAAGAACCCAAAAACTTGTAAAAAGTTTCATGGTTCTGAAAAAAAAAAAAAAAGGATCCTCGTGAACTAGTCCTCCAAGTTAAAAGACATAGGGCACCTGTCCACGGGCGATTGTTCACTGCGTTGTCTGCGGCGATAAACCGGCCACGGGTAACGCAGTGAACGCTTTCCATAGCGTTGCTATGGTAAGCACAGCCCCCTGTCCATGAGCGGAGAATCATAGCGATTCTCTGCTTGCGGGATTCAAATCGTGGCCTACCACGATTTGCCGTGATTCGCCGCGGTGAGCCAATCTGTCAGATAGGCTCACCACAGAGACCTGACAGGCCTTCCCCCTCGTCCCCTGCAGCGGAATATCACTAGCGATATTCCGCATCGCCCGTGGACAGGGGGACATAGAAGAGGATGCCCACCAAGAACTCTAATCAAGATGAAACAGAAACTAGACAGAAGGCAGGACATTTCAGAGAATCATTGTTTTATAGCTACTTGTCATTTTACTTGTGGCTAAATTTTGCCAGTTATAAGGAAAATGTTGACGTCAAGATCAGAGTTGCTCTTTACTTAACGGTTTGTACTTTCTAGTCATAATATAAACATCTGATACTCAGCAAAACCAATAGGCCTCATGTCCACGGGGAAAATCAGATCCGCTGCAGATTCTCCATGTAGAATCTGCAGTGGGTCCCTCCTGCCCCGCGGACATGAGCGCTGAAAATAAGAATAAATAAGAATAAACTCACCTCCCATCCGCTCCGTTTCTTCTCTTCGCGCGGCGTCATCTTCTGTGCGTCGCGGCCGGATCTTTTTTCTTCGGCTCGGCGGATGCGCATGATGACGTCGGTGACGTGCCCCGCGCATGCGCCGTCCCGAAGAAAAAAGATCCGGCCGCGATGGAGAGAAGATGGCGCCGCGCGAAGAGAAGAAACGGAGCGTGTGAGTAAATCCCGATTTTTGTCTCCCGCGGATCCGGACGGCTTCCATAGGCTTCAATAGAAGCCCGCGGGAGCCGTCCCCGCGGGAGACCCGCATGAAAATGGAGCATGGTCCAGATTTTTTCATGCTCCATTTTTTTTAAAATCCTTTTTATTGACCATCCGCGGGTATTTATCTACCCCGCGGGTGGTCAATGCATCCCTATGGGGTGCGGATCCGCGGGCAGAAGAAGAGTTAAAATCCGCTGCGGATTTTAATACTTATTTTGCCCGTGGACATGAGCCCATAGTCCACTTGGAATTAAATAATTTGGGGATATTATCATTTTTGTAGCCTGGCTGTAATAAATCAAGAATTAATGCAGTACCATTTAAGATACATTGTTGACTGGTCAGACAGTAGAACGTAATCCAATTTTGCAATTACATGCATGGACGGAAAGTGTCGTGCAGTCTGGAAGCTCCATGGGGAAGGAGTTTGTAGTTGCCAGATTGCTAATTTTCAGCCAGGATTCCCCTATTAATAGTTTTCTGTGTGGACTATTAAATGCCTGCAACAAAAAATGTGAGCAGAAAGTCACAGTAAAGGAGTTCCTCTTACAAAAAAACCCCAATATTAATATATCAGTCCCCCCACACCAACAGAAAAACAACTAAACAAAAAACCCACACATACAACATCTGATAGCCATTGTTTTTCTGGTTTTTGCAAGTTGGTTTTGTAGAACTGACCTGCTACTACACTACTGTTATGTCTGCTCAGCACACTAAAGCGCCACGCCTCCGTGTAGACACAAGATTGTGTCCTTTTAAAACTGCACACCCTCACACAGTGTTGCATAGACCAATTGCACTTACAAACTACACATCTCCAAGCATGATGGAAAGATCCCTGTTACTTACTAATTAGGGAAAATGGGAACCCCTGCCCAAAAGCAAGGTAATCGTCCTGATAAGGTCGGGCTCACTGTCTTTATTTGGGATCTAGCTATCCCTGATCATGAACCTGGAGAACTGCACAAAACACACGTAGGACACAACACTGTTCACACACACTGATCACAGAACAGGACTGCTCATAGAGCACGTCTGGCCATTTGTACAGACATAACACACGTCACTGTTCACACCAACATACAGAGTAACACAAACTACACAGAACAGGACTGCACACAGTACACGTCTGGCCACGTGCACAGACATAACACACACAGATCACTGTTCACTAACATACCAGGTTGTGCATACAACATATAACAGGAACCCCACCCAGAGCTCACATGCATACAGATGGTAAACCATAGTCAGTCCAAGTATACTCACACAAGGGGAATAGAAGGTCAGCCACTGTGCTGACATAGGGAGCAGTGTCAGGCATCACACATCTGACACACACAGGACATCAGACGTCTGGAGGCCGCACCTGCCAAGGGATAAGAAGTAACCTGCAGGCGCATACACCCCAGAAACCACAAGGAGTGGAGGAACAGTGGGTGTCCAGATCGTGTTCAGGGCAGGAGAGAGACACTATGCAAACACCAGCTCTGAGTGGGATTACCACAGAGATACAATTAAGCACTAAAATGACCAGCAATCTTCACAAGAGTTGCTGGTATTTATCTGCTGCAGACAATGGGGATTGGCTGATGGAGAATACCACACCCAGCCAGCTCAATTAACTCCTACCTGTGAAGGTGTGCATAAGGGAAAGCTATAGAACCACAGGTCCCAGATACACAACCTTAACTACCTTTTGTAGCCTTGTTCTTCCACAGTGACCAATGAGAGCTTTGGATCAAGTATGTTTTTTTTTTTTTTTCAAGCTCAAAGAAAAAGTAAATAAAAATGCATTCTTGGACCTCACCTTGCAAACAAATTCTGTAAGAAATTTTACCACCATTGTAACCTTTACTGCATTTTTTTCATGTTTACAGCGCTGAAACCAAAAATCCCCAATTTCTTAATTTCCAGTTACGCAGGAAATGAAGTTAGTTTTCTTAAGTTAACAGAAAATTGCACAGAAGCTGAATTAATTTTTTTTCAAACATAAAATATCTGTTTATGCAAAAACAAACAAGTCACTGGTGACATTGTGGTCTACTACTAGGTGGATGAGGCATAATGGTGAACAAACGCTGTGGATTCAGTACTGCAAATGCGCAGTCATTTTTAGTACAATACATGTGGAAATGGCTTTCAAAACCCCATCCACATGTAATGGAATCAAATCAGCAAGGAAGAAAAAAATGTGGAATAGAAGCAGATCTGCTGCAAGATCCAAGACGGAATATTTCCACTGCAAGGCTTTAGTCTACGGGGGACCCACTGTGACTCTGCTAAGGGATACATTGGACATCACTCAACGGTTCATGTAAACCTGCGTCCTGCTCTGTCTACCAGACCTAATATGGACGGATACTACAAAAATGACTATGTGAATTCTTCTTATCTCTGGTTAATAAAAAAAAAGTGTCATCCTTCTAAATGGACTACGACCCAGGACTTAGCAGAACTATATGATTCATGGTAACGGGCTGGCTGGATTTCCATCCTGTAATACAATACTTTTTAAAAGTTTGACACAGTTCTGGAATGCAAACACTTTCTAGACCAACTTAAATGACATTTAGACATAACCCACTTCATTCTTATTCAAGATAAACTGACCTGATTAAAGAAATTATAGGCATTACTGAAATAACTGTTTACATTATTAAAAGGTAGGAAATTGAGCTCAATGCAAGACATTCAAATTGTTAACATCTGTATTTAGATCTGACTTGAAAAATAGTACTGTGTCTAGTCTTTAATCCACTTCCCAGCAAATGTTCAGAAGGGGAGGGATAGTAAATTATACTGGTCAACAAGAAGAGGAATGAATGAATAAAAAAGAAAAAAAGGGGTGGGGGGGGGGGGTTAATAAAAAAATTTTAGTAAGTGATTTTAATAGTATTTCTTGTGCTGAATTCGAATATTTTAGAATTTCTCTATCACGCAAGGATTTCATATCTACTTGAACTGCATAGTAGTAACTCTATTTAGTATCTGAAGAGAATACAGCACTAAACACCCCAAAAAGTCAAAGTGTAGGATTTCCTGCAGTGTTTTGCCCCCACAACAAGCCTCTTAAAGGAAGTCAATCACCACATTTTTTTTTTAGTGATAACCAATAATAATGTTAGATGGGGGTCTTGATGAAGATTATAAAGCTACCTTATTATTTTGAAGTGATGCTCCATTAAACAAATATGAATCTTAAAAGCACTTCCCACACTGTATGCAAATGCAAAGTGGACCATCCAAAGTGGTCCATTGCATGCTCTTATCCGGGCTCTCTTCTAGCTCTAATGTTTAAGCACATCCCACCGAGGTCTTGAACATCTCCACCGGCATGCATTGCAAGGCTTTTGTGCATGCGCTGCTGAGAGGGGTCCAACACGTGTTGTGAATTACTGCCACGTGTGTTGCAGTGATGTCATATGCACACTGCTGTCCTCAGTGCAGCACATGCATGAAAGCCTTGAAACACAAGAAGTCTTTTGCAGCCAAAGCTGGGGATGTGTGAAACATCAGAGCAAGAAGAGAGCCCAGACCACAGCATGAGAGGTACTGCCCATCGGATGGTCCACTTTGTATTTGGGAAGACTAAGATTAATAATTGTGGAGTGAAGCATTGCATAAAAATAGCTTTATAATCTTCATTAAGACCTAATTACCATTGGTTATTATTAGAGATGAGCGAGAACACTCGCTAAGGCACATTACTCGAACGAGTAGTGCCTTAGCCGAGTATCTCCCTGCTCGTCTCTAAAGATTCGGGGGCCGGCAGGGGGCGGGCAGCGGCAGGGAAGAGCGTGGAGGAACGGAGGGGAGATCTCTCTCTCCCCCCGGCTCCCCGACGCAACTCACCTGTCACCCGCGCTGGGCCCCGAAATCTTTAGAGACGAGCAGGGAGATACTCAGCTAAGGCACTACTCGCTCGAGTAATGTGCCTTAGCGAGTATACTCGCTCATCTCTAGTTATTATTGTTAAAAAATATGGTGACAAACTCCCTTCTAAGGGTCCAACAGTAATTGGCAAGCATCCTTGCACTCCACTTGCCCTGGAACTGCTCTTCCATTATGCAATATTCTGGTGAAACAACTCCTTGTGTTCGTCACTTATTGCTCCAAGGTTTGCTGGGAAGAAATCCAGATACGAATCCAGGTGATGCATCATCAAAGACATATTAAATCCCATTGTTTTGCAAGATTTTAAGAGATCATCCACTATTTCTCTGCAGTTGTCAGCCTCATGGTATCTTAAAATTGTATGGAAGTCATATTTGCCAGAATTTCTTGTCAGATGATTTAACTTATAAATGAAGCTCTTATCTTCAAATCAGTTCTTCTATTCGAGGCCCTACAAAGATGTTCTCATTGTAAGGTCACTACTCAAGTCTGTCGCCTTTATGCGGCTCTGGGCAGCTGCAAGCACCCCTCTGCTTTTCCTGTCTGCTTTCGTGCAGCAATGGGAGGGTTAACTAACTTTCTGTCTCTCAGCTCACCTGTGGGTTTAAATAGGCATTACTCCTCTAAGGTGAGCTGTGGCACTTCCTCTGGGCCTCAGAATTGGTGTGTGTTCTTACACTCAGCTTTCTTTGGTTAAATACTTCTGTTTTAGTTCTGTCTGAGCTCTGTTGCCCATTTTTGCCCTGCTCTCTGAGTTCTGTTTATGCAGTCTGAGTTCTGTCTGTTTCTTTGCTTTGAGTTCTGTCTGTGCCATCTCAGTTTTGCCCCGCTCTCTGAGTTCTGTTTATGCAGTCTGAGGTCTGTCTGCATTTCTTAGTTTGTGTCTGGATTCTGTTTATGCTGTCTGAGCTCTGCATCTGTCTGTATGTTTTTCAGTTCCCATTCCTGTTTCTGGTTTGCCCTTGCTCTGTCCTGCATCTGTGTGCTCCTCCGTCTCCTGCCGTTTCCTATGTTCACGACCCCATCAGGGATAGTCAGGCCTGAGGTTCCAGCGCAGGGCCGCCCTTATCAGGGCGATTGCCTTGCTTTAGGTAGAGGTCTTCTATTCCCTCTGCAGTCAAGGGTCAGTCTCCCTTTTCCTGCCAACAGTCCCTCTATCTGAGGAGTCAGCTGCCAACCACTCCAGGACCTGTGAAGGCTTGGTTGGTTGGTCCAGCAGATCAACATTCTGTAATCTGTAACACTCATGCTCTATGCATCACTGAGGTTTGGGAAGATCTGGCTGAAGTTTGTAAATGCATCTCCAATTAAGAGTCAAAAGGCTTTTTTTTATGAGACCAAGCTTTATATAGAGTCGACATAAGTACATTTTTCTCTAGATGAACAAGTGGTGCATGGAGATCATTCTTCTGTCCCGGGATTAGTGATATTCACCTCTTACCAGTCTCTTCTGTCCCATTCACAGATAATGTAACAGTTGTAGTCCATGCAAGAGAAACTCCTACAGATATTCCATTGGTGTTCTTCACATTTGATCTTATCCTGCAGGAGTTTCGGGCTTTCATATGTCTTATATAGAATAATGGCACTCATGGAAACTTCATTCCGTTATGGAGAAGCAGAGTTTTCAGGCCAGCTTTCAAAGAACTTTCATAACTATTACTGTATGCTTGTGTCATTAGGGTTCATTAACATGGGCATAAATATTCTCTGTATTACATACGTAATACGGAGTGAAAAGAACCCATTGATTTCAATGGATTTATTCACAAGCTCGCATTTTCAAGCAATTTTTGGTTATGTGAAGAAAAATGTAGCATGTCCTATTTTGATTCATATCTTAGACCAAAACAGCCAATTGAAGTCAATGGGAATGTAAAACTTACGCATTCACTGCATATTTATACTGGAAATCAATGGGACCTCTTTTGAGTTTTGTTTGTGTGTGAAAAACGAAATGTTCACAAGTGCAAAAAAACCCCAAAAACTAAAAACAAACAAAACAAAAAAAACAAACAACAAAAAACTGTAGCACACACGGAATTCACAGCGCTTTGATCAGTGAATGCGCTGCATATTCAGACCGAAATCTGCAGATGCGCCTGTATGAATGAGCCCTAAGTGCAATATTTAGGCTGGGTTCACACAGGGCAGATTTGCCGCGGTTTTGCCGCAGCAGATTCGCCCGCTGCCGCTAATCTCGGGATTAGTCAGCCATGTGGACGAGATTTCTCAGAAACCTCGTCCACACGGGACGGCTAATCCGCTGCGGTAAATCCGGCTGAAACCGCGGCTGCGGCGGCCGCAGCTGCGGTTTCAAAAGAAGCAGCATGTATATTTACTTTTTTGCTGTTGTTTATTTACGTCGCGGTCACGCTCTCCTCTATGGGAGCGCCGGCCGCAACGGAAAAGCATGCGGCCGAGCTGGTTTAAGCCGCGGCGGTTCTCCCGGCGGAAATCTCGCGGTTTTTGCTGCGGCCAAACCGCGAGATTTCCGACAGGAATCCGCCCCGTGTGAACCCAGCCTTACCAGTATACGATTCATTTAACGAAATGCTGCAGTTTCAGTTCACTGATAAATAAACAACCTTCAAGAACTGTCCATAAAATACGCCATGTACACTATATGGGGGTTCTAAATTCAAAACTAAGGCCGACAGAAAGATTCTAAGGTCATTTTTATATTAAGGGGGAACAATTCATTAAACAAACCGCTTTACTTGCCAGGTTACAGAATCTTTGTTGATATAGTTCTTACACATTTGAAGAAATATTAAAGGGGTTGTCCCGAGGCAGCAAGTGGGTCTATACACTTCTGCATGGCCATAATAATGCACTTTGTAATGTACATTGTGCATTAATTATGAGCCATACAGAAGTTATAAAAAGTTTTATACTTACCTGCTCCGTTGCTGGCGTCCTCGTCTCCATGGTGCCGACTAATTTTCGCCCTCCGATGGCCAAATTAGCCGCGCTTGCGCAGTCCGGGTCTTCTCCTCTTCTCTATGGGGCTCCGTGTAGCTCCGCCCCGTCACGTGCCGATTCCAGCCAATCAGGAGGCTGGAATCGGCAATGGACCACACAGAAGCCCTGCGGTCCATGAAGACAGAGGATCCCGGCGGCCATCTTCAGCAGGTGAGTATGAAGACGCCGGACCGCCGGGATTCAGGTAAGCGCTGTGCGGGTGGTTTTTTTAACCCCTGCATCGGGGTTGTCTCGCGCCGAACGGGGGGGGGGTTTAAAAAAAAAAAAACCCGTTTCGGCGCGGGACATCTCCTTTAATATTAACATTAATTGAAGTTGTTATGCAGATTCTAGCTGTGTAAAAAAGATGTAGATCACATCCAATTATGTATCATTCCCATGATAGTCTCTTAAAATTATCCCTCAAATTGTCTCATTAGTTGGGGAGGGGGAGACAACTACTCGGAGTTTACTGATCTTTACGCAGAAATAAAGAACTGATGTATACAGCGGGGTTTCTTTAAAGGGGTTGTATGAGATTAGGAAAACATAGCTACTTGCTTCAAAAAAATAACAACGCTCTTGTCCATCTATTTTGTGTGGTATTGCCTCACAGTCCCAATGATTTTAATAGGACTTAGCTGCAATGCCAAACAGAGCCTATAGACAAGTGTAGTGCCATTTCTAGGAGGCAGACATGTTTTTCTAATCTCATAAAATTCTCAGAAGGTTACCTGCACAAGGGGCAAATTTACTACTGATGCAATAAGATCTGAATGTAGTACATGAACATTTTGAAGTGGATTTGTTGTGGATTTCAATCCAACAGGTAAAATCTGGAAGTAGAATCTGAAGAATTGACAAACTATGGCTCTCAAAATCTGCAATGCAGGTCAATTTATAGGCTGCAAATGTTCTCGACGTGTAGATTAGATTTTTAACGTGTGCATATAGCATATGAATCATTGTCTAGGTGTTCCACAATTGTACAAATGTAGCCTATATTTGAAGAGTATCCACATTTTTGCAACTGCATCGTTCTACACTCCAAAATAAATGGAATCCTTGGTATTCAGAGACTCTTATTAGTGTCTATTTGGGAAGTGAAAGCTTATGGTTACGTCTGAATCCCATTTTTCACAGATCAAGACAAACCCGGGGATGTAGTCAAAAATGCAGTGGATAAGGAAGTGCCTAAATTATGCTGGACGTACCAACTTCGATTCTATAGACTGATGAAATAATTAGGCTGTACAGCCATCAGGCAACAAGCCATATGGAAGTCAGCATGCCACTATATAGACCCAATTGATGACTTAAAAAGCTTAGTGGTAGTTTGCAAATTTATTCCATGAACTCACAACAGCTGCTACAACTTCAGTATCTCCAGCTGCTCATTTATACATTTGCAAATAAGATAAGAAATGAGACAGTTCTCTGTTTAGTGTAACAAGCTCCTGTCAACTGTTCTCCTTGTATTAACCATTTTTCAGCATGCTATGTATCAACAGACACAAGACAGCTGTTGTAACTAGTATCCCGTACAGATCGCAAAATGATCTGCTACTTACGTCAGCACATGTAAACATGCAGACTGTGTAGCATTTACGAAATGGCAAGGTCAGCAGAAAGACGGAGCCCTAACCTAAGAGAGTACATATAGCCCATAGTGGGAAATGCATCATACTGCCAACGCATACCTTCCATTTATTTATTTAGTACTACACTTAGCTGCTTCCAAGGATCCCCAGTACTACACCTAGCTGCTTTCAAGGATCCCCTAGTACTACACCTAGCTGCTTCCAAGGATCCCCTAGTACTACACCTAGCTTCTTCCAAGGATCCCCTAGTACTACACCTAGCTTCTTCCAAGGATCCCCTAGTACTACACCTAGCTTCTTCCAAGGATCCCCTAGTACTACACCTAGCTTCTTCCAAGGATCCCCTAGTACTACACCTAGCTTCTTCCAAAGATCCCCTAGTACTACACCTAGCTTCTTCCAAGGATCCCCTAGTACTACACCTAGCTTCTTCCAAGGATCCCCTAGTACTACACCTAGCTTCTTCCAAGGATCCCCTAGTACTACACCTAGCTTCTTCCAAGGATCCCCTAGTACTACACCTAGCTTCTTCCAAGGATCCCCTAGTACTACACCTAGCTTCTTCCAAGGATCCCCTAGTACTACGCCTAGCTTCTTCCAAGGATCCCCAAGTACTACGCCTAGCTTCTTCCAAGGATCCCCTAGTACTACGCCTAGCTTCTTCCAAGGATCCCCTAGTACTACGCCTAGCTTCTTCCAAGGATCCCCTAGTACTACGCCAAGCTTCTTCCAAGGATCCCCTAGTACTACGCCAAGCTTCTTCTAAGGATCCCCTAGTACTACACCAAGCTTCTTCCAAGGATCCCCTAGTACTACACCAAGCTTCTTCCAAGGATCCCCTAGTACTACACCAAGCTTCTTCCAAGGATCCCCTAGTACTACACCAAGCTTCTTTCAAGGATCCCCTAGTACTACACCTAGCTTCTATCAAGGATCCCCTAGTACTACAGCTAGCTTATTACAAGGATTCCCTAGTACTACACCTAGCTTCTTCCTCTATAGTGATGACAAAGTAGTGGCACTATGGCCCAATGACTTCTACAATTTATACTTCCAAATAGAGGAGTTGCCCTTTACCTGAATGTTTGGATTTTGCCCATCAACATCAGCCTTGGACAGATCCGGAAAGTTTGGAAGGTCCAAAAGGAATGAGCCGGGTCCATCTCTTTGTAAAGATGAGTGTCCATTGGTCATAAGATGGTGGTTAGGAAGAGACCTACTTGTAGCCTGGTCCTCTAGATATTCCTGTCTTTCACCATGGGGAAATGGAAAGCTGGATTCAGAAGCAGACTCACCATTCTGCAGAAAAAACAAATTCCATGAAAGTGAAACTCAATGTTTTGTTGATAGTACACAGTACACATTTATACAGACTACAAACTACAGTGGTAAATGGTCCAGAATATATGTACTTTGTAGAGCAAAAGAAAACATAACTGCTATAAGAATAAAAACGTATTGGTCTAAGATTATGTAGTCAACGTGCAAATATGCCTTCCAAGTAGAACATTAAAACCACCAATGGGTGAAGTGAATAATATCAATGGAACAATGCCTCTACAGCGCCACCAATTAGAAGGTAGCATTCCTGCAAGTCAATGTCAGATCTTTTCACAGGCCTTGTAACAATGACTGGGGATATAAACCAAAACCAGATTCTTCTCATCAGTGTCCCTCATCAGTATACAGTAGGTTGTTGGCTTGGGCAGGTGAGAGGACTATGATGTGGGTCATGAAGGTTATAGTTTGAATTATGGGAAAGACCTAGAAGATGCGAGGAGACTTATAGAGCCATGCATGGCTCTCTTGGCCTTATAAGTCTCCTCACACCTTGTAGGTCCTCTTCCTAAGGAGAAACTATATCCCTCCTGACTCACATCATAGACCTCTCACCCAGCCAAGCCAGCAACCTACTACATACTGGGGCAAAGCCCCCCCAAACAATCTGTCTGTGCATTTTTTTCCCTTCTGGATAAGATACTGTCTTTGGCTTATATTCCCAGTCATTGTTACAAAGCCTGTGAAAAGGTTTGACATAGACTTTTAGGCATTCTACCTTCTAATAGGTGGCGCTCTAGAGGCTTTGTTTCACCGTTCCATTTGCATATTTCTCAGAGGAGCATGGATGGCCTCCTCACACCTTCTACGTGCTCTGCCTAAGGAGAAACTATACCCTTCCTGACCTAATATTATCTTGTAACAATAATACTTGTCAAAGTTGATCTACTAAGTAGCAAGTGATCCATCAGTTCTTGAAGTTGGTGTGATCGAGCACGAAAAATGGACAACTGTAAGAATCTGAGTGTCTTAGCATGCACCAAATTATTACAGATAGATAACGGTCTTAGAGCATGGCAAGTCTCTTGAGGTGTCCTGGGTATGTAATGCGTAACGCTTGGCACCTATCAAAAGTAGTCCAGGGAAGACAACTGGTACCAGGGTGATAAGTTCACAAGGTGCATTGATTCATGAGGCGAGTCAAAGCAAGTGCCAATGATTCAGTCCGATCCCACAGAAGAGCTACTGTAGCATCAATTGCAACAAACGTTAATGCTAGGTATGATAGACAGGTGTAAGAACACCAACTGTTGGAATGGCATGGCCACAGACCGGTTAGAATGCAAATATTGACCCTCGTCCACTTCTGGACCATGCAACAACATTAAGAAGGTAAACTGCTTGCTGAATCATATTTTCTTTGACACCATATGTATGGCTGGGTGTGTGCATATTGCTTATCTGGGCAAAGATGGCACCAGGATGAAACATGGGAAAAAAATGCTGGCAGAAGTAGCGTGATGCTCCAGGCAATGCTCTGCTGGGACAACTTTGGTCCTGGCATTATGTGAATTTTACTATGACACATACCACCTACTATACAAGAGATAAGTAACTGATTGCTATGACCCAAGTAATGTCAAGAATGGTGCTTGGTCAATGTAACTGTGATGTGCATGCATGACCACCACAGAATTCACTGTCTATGGCAATAGTCAAGCACTGTGCTCTGCTTGCTCTGTCACACCTACAGAAGTTAATAGAATGTTGGTCATGCATGCACACCGTTACTCTATTGACCAGGCGGACATGGGGTGCTCCTTTCTAGAGATCACTGTGGATCTCAGTGGTCAAACCCCTCCTAATCATTTTTGACAAATTCTGTGGGATAACCCCTTAAAACTTGGCCAAGGACTATACTTGCTAAAACCAAATCACATTTGCAAAATTTGCTCTTCCCATTTTGGAAACGAGTAATTAATAATAATTTATTAGGGACCGCTTCTTTCTTCTTTTGTGCCACAATGTCCAAATGTGATATGCAAAGGGGGTCTTATTACATTCTATGGAAGTAAATGAGGAAAGCCAATATAGGCAGTTGAGTAAAACACAGAAGTGGCCAGAATGTAAAAAATGTGGTGTGTGAACATTTGTAAAATAGCAAAAGGATGAGATTAGAAATCCTAAATACCATTTGGATAGAAGAGCCACAGAAGCAGGGCAAATACATCTCTGAACTGACAAATAAACACGTAGCACAGACCTGTCAGATGGCAATTCCTGCACTTTAAAAAGAGGAGTTTAAATAACCTTGCACCAACACAGGAATGAGAGGAATGTCCGAGCCAGCGGAGTACAGAGCACCCTGCGGAGTATATTAAAGCCGTGTCCACATAACGGCAGCAAGACGACCAACACCACAATCGCTTCATACAATGACCCCTAGGAGGCGAGCTGTAAATGTAGCACTTACAACTACTACTGCTGCCTTCTTCTCCTAGGTTATAATCCAGAAGGATGTAATGGCTGAACAGCATTCTCTTCTTGACTATTGTTTTTTTTTTTATTATGCATTTACAAAGGTGACGGATTATTGCATAGTAACAGCCGACAGCGGGGTGACCACCTTAGGGTTCAGTGTAATGTAATGGTCACCTTGCTTTGCTTACAAAATTATGTAGACACATCCCACAGTTGCAAAATAACACTAATATTTCATTCCAATCAGGTCTCTCTCATATAAATTACTATTCTTCATTGTTGCTCTTGTCAGAATAAAATTCATGGCCCCACTCTAGGGCCCTTTTAAACCAGCCAATTTATAATTTGAACGAGCTGACGATCATTTGCTTGTTTAAATGAGAAATCATTCAGTCTTTCAGATTTGCTGTATAAGTGAATGAGTGGGACTGAATGAGCGCTGTTTAAACTGAATGATAAGTGAATGAGCCAACGAGGATTTTTATGCCTGCATAACACGTTTAGACTGAACAATTATTGTTCTCTTTTACAAACAAGGAATTATTTTATATCAACAAAACTATAAAGTTCCAGTTCAAACGTTACGGTTCTATCAAGATATTTACAAAATAAGTAAAAACAACAAAAAAACCCCCCAAAAAACAAACAAGATTCAACATCAGGAAGACACCAACTGTTACAAGCGTTCATCTTCAGGTCAATAAACAATGGAAGCCTTCTAAATAATTATGGAACTCACTAACTGACTACCATTAAAAGAGAACTTGTTAAATATGCCTTAAAACGTATCTCCACAAGTCAAACAAACAAACCAAAATAATAGATAAAATACTTTATTGCAGATGGTATGACCGACATGTAGGGTACGATACTCCCTATTAGCATTCTATAAAGCAAGCCCTGCCTGGAACGCAAGACAGGCGCCCTGAAAAGGAGGTCTTCCTCAAAACCCCCCCAAGCTAAACCCTAAGTAAGAGAGGGGGGAAATGGAGCAAACACTCAAGCAGCAATACAATTCCACTGTATAATGCACAGGGTTCACATACACAGATCCCAACAAAATGACTGAAAGCCTCTAGTTTACGTAGCACAAGCCCAGATTTGGTTCTCTCATGTTTTGTGTAGACAGTACAGCCCACAAATGATAATAGAATAGTTGTCACAAAAAATATATCCTCAATGGTGACCCCCTCGCACCTGCTATTTCTGTGCCGTGTATGACTGCGGACGCTCGCCGTTGGTCATGCACAGTACAGATCTTTTTTTCCTCTAAATATTTGTATTCAATGGAGACATCCACAAGGAGTCTGCAGCAAAATAGAGCATACTGCGATTTTTCCTCCGCTTGCAGAATACGCATTTTGTTTCCACTAATGTGAAGGAAAAAGAGATTGTACATACCTGTCAATGCATGTCATTTGCTGTGGATCTTCCATGCGGATGCAGACCGCGGATTTCGTAGTAGAAATCTGGTTGTGTGAGACTGGCCTTAGGGTTCAGTAAAACCCTGGATATTTATATATTCCCATCTGTGGATTCTTGATTCTGAGCCCTGGTGAACACTGCTGTGGTGTGTTGCAGACCAAGATTAGGCGGTGTTCTCAACGTAGACCCCCACTGTAACGCCAAATGTACATGGCTGGGTTGGATTCTGGAATACGGCCCTGCGCCCGGCCGGTGACCTCTGTGTACCTCTCCGGATTCTTTATAATCTGTAATGTGGACGTGCCGGTGCACATACGCAGTAGAGATTATTGCGTGTCGCCACTAGGTGATGACGCAGATTCTGTGACCTTGCCGTACTGATGATTGTAGAAGGGCCGTGGATCGGCCGTCTTCCATTGACTTCAAAGGAAACCATCCGCGCTGGAATAGAACATGCTGCGATTTTCCTTCTGCAAATGGAAATTGCAATTGATTTCGCTTGTGGACATGGAAAAGCGATTTTCCATAGCATGTTTATGGGTAGTATTTGCTGTGGAATCTGGAGCCAGATGCCCGCTTCGAATTCCGTAATGCAAATACGCCCGTGTGCAATGGGCCTAAAGCAAGTTGACTCACACTACACTTTTTGTTCTTGGCCATATTTCCTGGAGCGCAGGGTATTGTTCACTTGCTTTAAGTTTTACACTTTTACGCTTCCGAAACTTATCAGGATCCCATTGATGCTCTCCACCTCTGGATGATCTTATGACCAGGGATTTTCATGATGATTCCTTACTGGGTATCAGACAGGCCACCATGGACTTCAGGTATGACGGACCGCCTCTCCTAGGGTGGCCCAGCCACACCAGGCAAGTCAGTCCTGCTAATCTTTCTTCATCACATTTTGCTAACCCCGAAGTGTTGCTTTTATTCTTAATTTTTCATCCTGCATTACAGGCAGGGCTTGCTTTATAGGGTGATATTAGGAAGACTACGAGACCCCATTTGTCAGCCATACCATCCACATAGAAGAGCTATTATCTACAATTGTTGTTTTGTGTTTGTTTGACTTATGAAGGTTCAACCTCAATATATGAATATGTAATTCCACAAAATTCTAAAAATTATAAATTAAAAATAACTCTCTAAAACGTATTTTATGGTTAATGTACCAGCAAGCAAAAAACCTACTTTTATAGTGTATGTCCAACTATTTTACATATAGAACTACTCTACATGAAATGAATAACTAATCTCAAGGTAAAGCAGCTTTATCCGGGACTTTTTAAATGCATCATTTATTTCCTTCCCTGCCCTTAGACCAACTATCCAGTGCTCAGCCATTAAGGGTTATGTTGCTCCAGTACCCAAGGCAATCATTCACACACAGCGTGTACTAGCGATTTTCTTTCTGGAAGGTGGAACCTTTACACCATTCACTATATAGTAATCTGTATATGTCTGAATGTAGTATAAGAGTTCAGCTAAATTGTTGGATTCTCCAGGACTTTAATATAAGACGGCCTATCCTTACAGTATCAATTTTAGATTGGCTTTTGGATCTCAAGCAATTAGCACAGTAAAGGGGTTGCTCTTCAGTACCAGGCACAGCCACCTGCTTGGAGGAGCCGCTGTGTCTATGTAAACAATAGATAAAGGTAAAGTCCCCTAGTCCAAGCACCAAGTCATGACCGACTCCTAGAATGATGTCACATAGTGAGGTTTTCTTGTCAGATTGTTTTTGTGGGGTGGTTTGCCTTTGCCTTCCCCAGTCATCTTTTACCGACCACGGTAGGATGGAAGGCTGAGTCAACCTTGAGACGGCTACCTGAACCACACGGGGATTGAATCCGCAAACTTCAGGTGGTGAGCGAGACCTTAGGACTACAAAGGGGTGTAATTGTTAAATGAACACAGCAGCCGCTTCACAGTGCTTATCAGCAGGTGCCCTGGAAGCCCATTTCTCCAATCAAACATTAATATGAAGGAAAGTTCATTAATTTTAAAGTTCCAGTGAACTCCTTTAAGAGGAGGAGTCTGAACACAAAATTTTTGACCATTTCCAAGAACATCTAGCAGAACTATGAATGGATCATTGTATATAGGATAGGTACAACTTACCGTAACTATTGCCATATACTTATAAAGTTCATTTTATGTAGATTATACCTAGAAATAATTTTTTAGCCTCATATCCAATTTGCTTGGCATTAGGATGTTATTACAAATTGATTTGTCAAGTTTCAAAATGAGTTTTTGCCAAATGTAAAATGGGTAAATTAAAATCAAATCTGCTTTACCTCTTATGGACAGAGTTTTATCCTTTTAGCAAATACTTAAAAAATACAATAAAAATGAGAAAATCTTTACCTTCTATTTAACATAAAAGGTAGAATTTCTTTTAATCCCCGAGGATATTAAAGTCTTCCTATATTAGAAACGGTTTCATTTTGATCATTCACTATACGTAACACTCTTTAAGCCGTTAACAACTCAACTATCTTTGGGGGTATCAAGTGATGTATGTTTTCCAGATTGAATTTCCTGAAGACTTTGGTTAGTAGTTCAAGATTTTGTTATTGAACAGGTTCCTTTATTTTGGCATATACATTCCAGGAGCTTTCCATCCACACCCTCCTCCCAATTATCACCAGGAAGCATTATAGTATCACCAGATATACACAGTGCAGATCTCATACGCTGGTCCCAAGAGAAGTAATGTATAGGTCTTTTGTGGGAACAGTCGAATGGGGCTCCACTTCAGTAGTCAAAGCGACTTTCTCTAAAGTGTTTCAAGTTGTTCCAAATGTCTATATTAGATTTTCTATAATGAGCATTTCTTTAAAGCACAAACATTTATTCCAGATGAGTAAAATTGATAGCATTAATATTTCTAGAACGTGCAAAACACCACAGCACAGTAAAAATGGACTTTCAAATGGAAGAAGCGTGGGTAGGGAGGGCTTGTTTCTCCTCAGAGCCTTAACACATGGGTGTGTTTTTGACCCCTTTCGCAGCTGTGATTTTCTCAGCTGCGAAAAGGGCCGAAATGAAACCATTGATTGGTTTCGTTTTTACCATCGGGATTCTCTTGCATAGTATTAAACACGCGAGAAAAGCTAGGACTTGCCTTGTCTTTCAAGGGCAGGACCTAACTTCCCGTTTTTTTTTTAAGTAAAAAAAAAATAAAAAAAATACACACGCCGGGTCATGCGGTAATACGCTACATAGCAGTGAGTATTAGCACATACGCCCATCTGTTACAGGGGTTCAGACATGAAAAAAAAAAAAAAATTACTTGCCTTGCCTGGCCAGGACCGATCGCCAGGCATGTCCCCCTCCATCCGGCATCCTCTTCTGTGGCTTCTTGAAGCAGAGCTGGAGCGGTCCTGCTCTGCTCTGTCCGCCAGCCACTTCCGAGGTGAACGGACGGGCCACCTACAGCAAGCACGTCACAAGCAGTGCTTGCTGTGGGCGGCCCGTCCGTCCTGGCTGAACTCCCAAGTGCTGCGCATGCGCATTGGGGAGGCGGCCTGTCCTAACTCCTGTCAGAGGGCACCTCTCTTCTGCGCCGTCGCGCAATCCCGCTCGTCGTCATCGGAAGACTGCCTGCTGGTAGATGACCCCGGCAGCACAACAACAACGGAAGACAAGGTAAGTATTAGTTTTTATGCTTTAACAGGCCAAAAATCGTGGGTTCCCTGTGTCCATTAGGCAGACCAGGGAACAATGGCTGTTAAAGCATAAAAACATTTTTCGTGTCAGAACCCCTTTAAAGCCCTTAGGGAGAGCAGCTAGTAGGTGTGAGGAGACTTGCATGTTCCTCTGGGAAATGTATGCAAATGGTAAGATGGTACAATGAGTCTACAGCACCACCTATTAAAAAGTAGAATTCCTACACAGCAACGTCCGACCTATTACAGGCACTAGAAGACTAGAAATATTAACCAAGGCCAACACATGAAGGGCAAAAAATCCCATTAAATACTACCTTGAAAAATTAACTAATACCGACAACATTGAGAAATCGCAAGCTTAAGGGGTTGTCTCAGGACAATCCATGCCAGTATACCCAGTTATGGCATATGGAGGTCAGAGTTGGAGACCCCCTGCTCGGGTCCTTTATAAACTAGAACTTAGAGAGGCTTACAAACTCAATCTTTAACAAACCATCATTCATTTCAATGGCTATATGTAATCCTACATTTCCCCCTGTAACGGGCGCTGCATGGAGAAAGGGTGACTGGCGGCAGTAGAAAAACAGGTCTTGGGAGCCAGACCCATGCTGATCAGCTGATCGTATGTGATGAGACATCCAGAAAAGAAATATGGACTTTGCTTTGAGGTGCATGGACAATACAACAATCTATCGTGTAACAAACTAACATTTCCTCTTTTTTCTACCCCCTATAATAAGGTATTGTGGAATTCAGGATCTTCTGCTATCTAGAAGAGCAACTGTGGCTATATTCAGACAAAGGGTTACTCCATGGGCTCTCCAAGGTTCCTAATCTTACAGCATGTCAATGTTTTATTGTTACAAGATCAAAGACTCCATGCTGGGAGAGACGGTCAATGTGAAAAGGGTGAACAGTGAATTTACTGCTTGACTTCATTCCCTTTAAATAGGACAGTCACACTCATCAAATCCTAAAGAATAGTCTGTCCGGTATAACCTCCTGCTAAGATCCTGCATGCAAACTCCAGTTTCAAAAGCAGCAACACACATACTGTATATACGAGAGCAAAGCCCAAAGGACTGCAGAATAATAGTATTCAAGCCATCCCAAATGCATCAGCCAGGTTCATCTTTCTGTCCGGCTGCTACGCCGATGCCTCTTACCCTTTCATTTGTATTCCCAGTGCCGAAATAGCTAGTACTGGGATAAAATATAGGGTTGTCAACCAGATTTCTTCTTTATTCTGGATGATTTCTCCAAAAATCACAGACAGCTGATATCTTTTTACAGACACATTGAAAAAACAAAATTAATCATAAAGATGAGGCGTTACGTGTGTACAGCCCAGAATACCGAAATGAACATGTTAGCCGCATTCACTAGGAGATGTAAATTGATTATTACAATAGCAATAAACTAAGCAGGGGGTTGGACCCGATGACCCTGGAGGTCCCTTCCAACTCTACCATTCTATGATTCTATGTACATACTTCTTCGGCTTCAAAAAACAAAAATCACATGCAATACATATATTTTTTTTAGATTTACAGACAGTGGAAAAATGTTGGCCCTTTTTTTCAGGCTGTCCGGGAATTGATAGATGGTTGGCCAACCCAATACAATACCAGCATTACACAACTCAATTAAAGAGCTATGAAAAGTCAAGATGGGAAACTGCTGCCATTGTTACTGGCCATCGGCTGGAGCTTATGGAAAGCACCAAATGATTAGCCTAGCACGGTTTTCATAGTCCACACTGAAATGAATGGGAGCTATGGAAACAGTGTAGCAGCGCACTATGCTGTTTCCGTAACTTACCTAGTTATGGAAACAGGGTAGCATGCTGTGCTACGCTATTTTTGTAGCTCCTATTTACTTCAATGAGAGCTACGAAAATGGTGCTCTGTGCTTTCCAACAAGTGGTTGTAAAGCAGAGATGGGAATACCGGTACATCTATTAAAGGAACGCAAAATGCTTTTCTGCACCATTGCACCCACATGAAGCATGCTGCACCCATGGTCCAACACTGCGGTTGACAAGATTCCTAACCATGTAGTTTGGTCCTAAGGTCTTGTTCATGTAGAACTGTTTTAAAGCAGTATGCAAGATTTATTCCTTTCTGGTAAGAGTAAGTGGATATAAATATCAATATCATACATGAGAATATTGCTTTGTGTGACCAAGGCCTTTCAAGAAAGAAATTTAAAAAAAAAAGTCATCTAATTTGACCAAGGTTGGGGTAACAGTCACTTTAGTAGATTAACCATGACATATTAATCAGCGGAGGTTTTGGCTCGCTGCGACTATCCTCTTCTGCCCCCTACCCCACTGACACAGGTTTCACACAGTGGTAAGATAACTGCATTTGAAGGGACTGTATTACAGCCCCAACAAGCTGACCAATTGCGTAAATTTTACAAATTGACTTTGACTATTGAAAACTGGGTCTTTAGAAAGAGAAAACAGATATTTTTCAATTTTGTTTGCCATGGAGATTCTAAAAAAAAAATGTACTCAGTGTTTCCCAACTCCAGTCCTCAAGGACCCCCAACAGGTCATGTTTTCAGGATTTCCTCAGTGTTGCACAGATGATGTAATTATTGTCAGTGCATCAGACATTATCACAGGTGTTGCTACCATAGGATATCCTGAAAACATGACCTGTTTGTGGTCCCTGAGGACGGGAGTTGGGAAACACTGATGTAGCTGAACCCTGAATACTTAGGTCTTTGCCATTATAACATTTCATAACAAAAACCAATTTCATTTATAAAAAGCATGCTTTTTCCCCATACAAGCTATAGTGCAAATAGCCCAGGAGATCTGTCGTATTGAAAACGTTCAGTCCAGTATCTCTGACATGAATGATCCTTCACCTGTTCTGTACTTCATATAAACACCTTATCACAAGACCTATGTGTTGGTGGGTAACCATGATTTACACGCAAAGCAGTGTTCCTAAAGAGAAGTACTGTGACTACCACAAAAATAATTTTTTTTTTAGAAATGTTGATTTTTTTTCTAATCACTCTAATTCGGTACTAGAAAGGCCAAGCAATGTTTGTATTCAACCGCATCAAGGTACTGCAGTATACCAATAACCAGATCACATAAAATCTGTTACAGCACAGAAAGGAAAGTTTGGCAGCACAAGGACAAAGGGTACGTAAAGTGCCATTGTCATTTTGGCGCAGCCTTAAAGAAAGAACATTACATATGCCCTTATTACCATTACCCAGGCAATCATGCCAAGATGTTGCATTTTATACACTTAGTAAATATAACAGTTATGGTGGTTTCACATTTGCGTCAAAACCTCCGGCTGGAAGTTTCGTCACAGATGCGGCTGCAAGTGCCGGAAGAAAAAGCGCTGCATGCAGCGTTTTTTCTTCCATTTCAAAATCGGGCAAAAATTGGGAGGACCACATTATAGTTAATGAGATCTGCCCGGCGCTATTCGGTTCCGTCTGCAGACCAAACCGTTCGGCCGCAGGGGTTCCCCTTTCCTGCTCCCCAAATGAACCCAGCTCTAAAAGCACCCTTTGCAATTTTATTCAGTTATTTAGGCTGCCTGTCCATGGGCGTTGCGATATCCCGTGGGGGATCTCTCCCACCGGGGATCAGGACCCAGCTGACGGATTTCCGCGGTGAGCCTATCTGACAGATAGGCTCACCACAGAGAATCGTGGCAATTCACAGCATGCTGCGATTTGACAGCCGCGAGCGGAGAATCGCTATGGTTCTCTGCTCGTGGACAGAGGGGCTGCGTTCACTGCGTTTCCCGCAGCCGGGAACGCAGTGAAAATTTGCCCATGGACCGGAGCCCTAAATGTTGTGGAGTTCTGGTTCCACATGTTTTTGTTTTTATTGTACTACTTTGAGAGACAAAATTAAATGAATGGTCTTTCTAAAATAAGGTGGACTTGAAAATCTCATGAAACCATCATTTTATTTATTGATAGAACGCATATCCAAAATTTGAAAGTGAGACATTTTTCCATTTCACTTTAAAAAATTAACTCATTGAGAAATCGATGGCAGCAACACATTTCAAAAAAGCTAGGACAAGGAAGGAAATGAGAGATATTCTATACCAAGTCTCCAATGACAGCCCACCTTAACCACTCTTATACAATTTATCAGATAACGGCATCCATTGAACACAGTTATTTACCATGTTAAACATCTTGCATCATACAACTTGGGATATGTTGGGTTAAGGGACAAGTTGGGACGCTGTGTAAAATGTAAATACATATAATGAAAAAAAGAATGCAATAATTTGGAAATCTCATAAAACCCTATTTTATTCAGAACAGAACATAGAAAACATATCAGAAGTTGAAAGTGAGACATTTTTCCATTTCATTAAAAAAATCACTCTGGTAGTTGAGAAATTGATGGCAGCAACATTTCACAAAATTTGGGACAGGGTTAACAAAAGGCTGGAAAAGTAGGTAGCACTAATAAAAATCAGCTGGAGGGTCAATTTTCTATTAAATCACAAGGGCTGAATATAAAAGGAGCATGTTAGAGAGGCAGAATTTCTCAGAAGCAAAGATGATCAGAGGTTCACTAATCAAAGACTTTGAATATCCCACCATGCATAATATCAGCAAGAGAGTCAAAGAATCTGAAGAAATTCATGTGCACAAGGGATAAGGCAAATAAGGGAGATGGACCAATACCTCCACAGTGCCACCTATTGGAAGGCAGCATTCCTTCAAGCCAAAGTTAGACTCTTTATGCAAGCCTTGTAACAATGACTGGAAATTAAAAGCAAACATGGAGTCTGGCTTTGCTTTTAATTCCCAGTCATTGTTATAAGGCTTGTATAAAGAGTCTAACTTTGGCTTGGAGGAATGCTGCCTTCCAATAGGTGGCACTGTGGAGGTATTATTTCATCTCCTTTATTTGCATATTACCCAGAGGAGCATGAATAGCCTTTTGAATCTGCTCACTCACCATCTAGGTTCTCTCCCAAAGGAGAAAAGATAGCGTTTCTGACCCAAGAAGGCTGAATGTCAACATCGGATGCTTGAGATCTACAGGCCCTTAGTCATCACCACATTAAAATCAGGCATGATTCTGTATTTAAATCACTGCATGTGCTTAGTAATACTTCCAGAAATCATTGTTTGTGAACACAATTCGCCATGCAATCCACAAATGCAAGTTAAGGTCTCATTCACACGAGCGTGTGCTGGTGCATACATAGGTGAGCACAAAACTGGCATGAATGCAGGTCTGTGCAGCATTGCTTTCAATGGGGCCACGGCTGCTGAATTTAATGAATAGCCAAGTACTGCCTGTGATTGGCTGAGCGCTGTGACCAATTACAGGCAGCGCTCAGCTGGCATTCAATGAATAGCTGACCGCTCAGCCAATCAGACGTAGCCCTTTCAGCAGGCGGGGATTTTACATCCTCGGCTGCCGGAAGTACATCATTACACTGCCAGGACCCAAGTGGCTAGACGCACCTGAGCCCCAGCAGTGGTGGAGAGGAAAGTATACATATTTTTTTTACACAATCTAGGGATGATTTTCAGGGAAGGGCTTATATTTAAAGCCCTTCCCCGAAAATCACTGAAGGGGTGCCGGCATCCTATTGCCTTCAATGGGTCTGCTGGCAGCAGCGGTGGCCCCATTGAAAGGAATGGCAGAACATTGCCATCCTCTGCCACAGCTGTGACAGGGGATTCTTTTCTCCCTGTGGGGAGTCCCCTTATCACTGAACACAGTGACGTGCACTACGGGCCTATGGTGCATGCATGTCCTAGGTTTTGCAGGTATGTGTGTTTGCACGCCTGTAAAACATGGACATGTGAACACACCATAGGGAGCTAATAGTTCTAATAGACGCGTGCTTTTGTACGAACGTATGTACGCACATAAACACGCTCGTCTGAATGAGGCCTCAAGCTGCATCATGCAAAGAAAAAAAACACTAAGGCAATCCAGAAATGCCAGCATCTTCTCTGGGCCAAAGCTAATTAAAAATAAACTGAGGCAAAATGGAAAACTGTTCTGAGGTCAGATGAATCAAAATTTGAAATTCTTTTTGGAAACTTCAGATACGGTGTCCTGCAGACTCAAGAAGAAACAGACCATTCAGCTTGTTATCAGCACTCAGTTCAAAAGCCTGCATCTCTGTTCGGATTGCATTAGTGCCTATGGCATGGACAATTTGCATATCTTGAAAGGCACCATGAATACTGAGCAGTAAATAGAGGTTTTAGAACAACATATCATCCCATCCAGACAATGTCACTTTCAGGGAAGGCCTTGCAAATTTCAGCAAGACACTGCTAAACCACATACTGCATCCATCACAACAGCATGGCTTCACAGAAGAAGAGTCCGGGTGTTGAACTGGCCGCCTGCAGTCCAGACCTTTCACCAATAGAAAACATTTGGCATATTATGAAATGAAAAATCCAGCAAAGACGACCCCGGACTGCTGAGCAGCTAGAATCCTACATCAGGCTAGAATGGGACAACATTCCTCTTCCAAAACTCCAACAATTGGTGTCCTCACTTCTCAGACATGTATAGACTGTGATATAAAGAGGACATGCTACTCAATGGCAGACATGGCCCTGGCCCAACTTTTTTGAGATGTGTTGCTGCCACCAATTTCTAAATTATTATTATTATTTTGTGCGAGAGAGCTGCAGTGGGCACTGCTCTATATATGAAGTTTTAAAACAGTGAAGAGCAGTGCTCCATGCATAGGATACCCAGTGGATATGAAAGGGTGAGAGAGATAGTGCATTCACCTGAAGCAGCCGTGCACATGGCAAAATGCGCTAAGGCACCCGTCACTGACGATAGGTCACCAATAGCTTTGTTCCTTCCCCTTAATAGTTTTTCACCTCTTTAATCTTCAGAATAAACCTGCAGCAAGCTCACCATCATGGTGGCTGTAAGCAACCTTTATCATATAAAGGGGTTGCCCAGTTGTAAACTATTGATGGCATAACCTCAGGATAGATCATCAATGGTAGACTGGCAGGGGTCTGTTACCCAGGACTCCCACCAACCATCTTTTCGATGAGCTGATGTGCTTGTGCACCAAGAAGAGTTCTGCACGAAGCAGACAGCTCAGTTCTTACTGTAGTGGCCAGGCTTGGTATTGCAGGCAAAGTTCCCACTCATTTCAATGAGAACTTGACCTGCAATACCAAGCCTGGCCACTACAGTAACAATGAAGCCATCTGCTTCCTGCAGAAATCAGGTCAGTACTGGAGTGCACTGACCCAGCGAACAGCTGACTGGTGGGGGTCCTGAATGGACAATCTATCCTGAGGCTAAACCATCAATAGTTTAGAACTAGACAACCCTTTTAACTAGGATAAGCGGTCTCTTACTACTGGGTCATGGTTATTACTTGGGTAATTATCATTACCCGCGCCACTATGTGGGGACCTGATTACTATATAGTCTTACAGTTACAATCGGCCCTTTGAAGGCAGCCATAAGGGTGATGTGGCCCATGGAGAAAAGGAGTTTGACCCCCATCTTAACCCTTTCCAATCCACTGTCTGACGTCTAAAGATATTCTAAAAGAAAGGCTGTACAGCTCCGATGTCGGAAGACGTCCAGCAGGGTATTCTTACTGTAGATTACTGGCCGCTCTTTTATCGGGGGCCTTTCCAGCATGTCCCATACCGCAGTACAGGCTCTAGCCAGCAGATGGCGCCATTGTATAATGGCAAAAGGAGAGAGCCTCCTAGGAAACTTTGAATCCAAAATTGGATTGCAAAGGGTTAATAAGTTAGGTGCATGTTACTCAAACGTATTTTGGTTTAATTATAAAACAGCAGTCTAAATACATCTGCTCCTATATATTTTAAAAAGATGATGTTCAGTTTAATCAATCTATAAGTCAGTAAATATACACATCTCAATCTAACCAAGCAAACATCGGTAGAACAGTGTCATCCAATTAGTGAAGAAAACCAAACACACTAAGTATAGACATAGCTGTTTTCACTGTATGTTTTTCTATTCAGCATTGCCTGTGTCTCAGGTTTTCATCTTCTATGCAGAAAATTACATTGGGATGGAACCATAGACTTTAATAGACGAGGCAGAGATCTCATTGGTCTCTGCTTCATATAGTTTCTCTCAGTCAGTCTTTCAAAAAAAAGTTAAGGTATGATGTTTTTCTTTCGAGTTTAAAAAAGGACTGACAAGCACAGAAGCTATGTGAAACGGAGACCAGAGGGGTCTCCTTCTCATGTACTGAATCCTATGGTTCTGCCGCTATGCAGTTTTCTGTGTATTTCATATATACCCAGAGTTCAGCGTTCGAGAACCTGGGTAAAGGATCTGTTCATGATGACCCTATAAATTAGTATGATTGCTTTGAAACGTGTGACCCCATTGGAGGCTTCGGCCTACGTAAAGTCTTTAGGACCTGGTTTCCAACATATTTTTTTTTGTGGGTAGGCGAGAAAAAAAAAATCTACATAAAGCCTTAGGTGAAGGAATTCTTAAATGGTCACTAACTTTTCATACAAGTGCTTAGATGATAGTCAGAGCTACTAGCAAAAGTACTTAGTTTACCTAAAATGAGGTTTTTGTGCTAAAAAAAAAATATATATATATATATATATTTCAAATTTACTGGCCAGTAGGGGCTTTTGTTTCATAATCTGTCGACTGCCTGTTATCTCTGTTACTGGAGACCATATGACAGCAGAACTGTAGCTGGAGGAGGATTTAAGCTCTGTGAGAGCCAAGGAGTAGGGGAAGAGTGGGCCAGAGACTCACACAGACATGCTGCTAGAGTTAAAGGGGAGTAATTTATTCATATCTCCACTGTTCGGTACTGCTGTACACTGTCCTATACGATGTTAGTATGTGTTAGACAGCTTGGGAACTGCAGATTCTGAAGGTACTTGTTTAAAGTCTACATAACAGCAGAATAGCTCTTCCAACCAGTTCTAAGAGAACTGAGAATTTGATATTCATTGTGCAGAGAAGGAAAAATATATTAAAAAAAAATACAGGATACAAGTCATATATTGGCCAGAAATGTGCACAAACGTGAAAAGTCAGCTGAAATGTTAGGTATGCTGGGAGGTCAACAAGAAGTGCATATGATATGTACTAGACCTTGTTTCTGGTTACTACACTCATAAGCCTGTACTAGACTATATACCTACACGGTCTAGGTTACCATTGTTACCTAAAAAGTGGTCAGTTGCTTAATACTTCTCTCCCTAATAACATGCAAAAGGCTAAAACACACCAATGCAGGTTTTGTATAAGGGATCCAAGATGAATGTAATGTAAACAAAAGACAAACCAAGGGCCCCCTTTTTGCAGGGTTATATATATTATCTAGTTTTAGCTTTAAATTTGAGACAGGCCCCACTATAAGAACGCCTACAGACCAAGGTGGGTCTGTTTAAGAATGAAACAATCCTTGAGAAATATGGCAATCATTATATGTGGGAAATATATAAAAGCAGCAGTTAAAAAGAAACATTTTAGCAGTAAGCCAGCATTTAGTACATTTGCTAAAAAGCACATTTTTACCACAAATAAAAATTAATCGTGTTTTAATAAATCTCATTTGAGCATTTTATAATCTTCCATATTTTTTATGGTGTGCCAGCACCTGCTATAGGATGCATTGGCACGGAGGTAGAAAATATATTAATTACAATAATTTAAACCATCTGGATAAGTCAAGAAACCCCCCAAAACATGTTCTTCATGATATACCGAGAGGTTTAAAATAAGATTAGTGGAACATTTTTACAATTCAAAGCATCGTCATGAGAGCTCCTAGAACCTATAATGTTGGCCTTTAGGACACTACTCATGGCATCCATTAGGTGCTCCACAGAGTTGTCATCATAATCCTCCTGGTCAGTGGAGTAGCTGTAGGGAGTCATAGTTGTGACTGGACTTCTAGGCCAGGGGGGCCTATAGGCTCCCCTCACTACACTAGTAAAACAGACAGCAGTGTTATACTTATTAGGTACCTCACATGCTCCGCTGTGTGTAATACACCTCAAATGCCCTCTGCGCCCCTCACTTCCTCCACATGGCATGCAGCCTTTTCATCATGTCCTTCTCAATAAATCCTCCTCCCTTGCCCAGTCTTCTCCAATTCAGTGCCTCTGAACATAAGAAGTGGCAAGGCCAGGGAAAAGGAGTTTTTAAGATGCAGACCACATGGAGGAAGTAAGGGGATCGGAGTTGATCTGAGGATCAGAGTGGATTGTGAGGGAACCGGAGGGGATCATGCAGTATGGAAGATGTAGGAGACATTAAAAGTAAACATTGCTGTCAGGCTTCAGGGAAATACAGAAAGTGGCTTGTTGGGGCCACTAAGGTGGCACCATGAAAGGGATTGTCCGAGTTATAGATCCTGTGCAAAATGTAATCACAATGCACTAACATAACAAATAGGCTTATACTAATCTCTCCCTGCCCCCACAGTATCCAGCTGTGCCACTCAGCCTGCTGTTCCAGCATTTGCTAGCGGCAGTCCAACTTGGTTTACGGGATGTCACAGGCACTGCAGCCAGTAACAGAGCTCAACGATCGATCCCTGGGGCAGCCTGTAAACGTGACGTCAGAGGGGAGACACGGAGCGGCACCACAGAACACAGCAGGAGTGGGGCAGGGTGAGTAGAAGCTTATTTGTTAAGTTCCTGCATAGTGAATGCATTTTACACAGCATCTATAACTCTGACAACCCCTTTAACCCTTTGCAATCCAATTTGGAATTCAGGGTTTCCTAAAAGGCTTTCTCTTTTTGCTGTTATACAACGGTGCCATCTGCTGGCTAAAGCCAGTGTGTGTGTGCCAGAGAGGCTCCGACAGCAGTGTCTGGCAATAGACGGTAAGAATACCCTGTCGGACGTTTTCTCACATTGGAGCTGTACAAGCTTCAATCAGAATGTAGCAAGACGTCAGACAGTGGACTGGAAAGGGTTAAAGGAGATGTCCCGCGCCGAAACGGGTTTTTTTTTTTTTAAACCCCCCCCCCGTTCGGCGCGAGACAACCCCGATGCAGGGGTTAAAAAAACCACCCGCACAGCGCTTACCTGAATCCCGGCGGTCCGGTGACTTCAATACTTACCGCTGAAGATGGCCGCCGGGATCCTCTATCTTCGTGGACCGCAGCTCTTCTGTGCGGTCCACTGCCGATTCCAGCCTCCTGATTGGCTGGAATCGGCACGTGACGGGGCGGAGCTACACGGAGCCCCATAGAGAACAGCAGAAGACCCGGACTGCGCAAGCGCGGCTAATTTGGCCATCGGAGGCCAAAAATTAGTCGGCACCATGGAGACCAGGACGCTAGCAACGGAGCAGGTAAGTAAAAAACTTTTTATAACTTCTGTATGGCTCATAATTAATGCACAATGTATATTACAAAGTGCATTATTATGGCCATACAGAAGTGTATAACCCCACTTGCTGCCTCGGGACATCTCCTTTAAGCTTGCAGGAGCCACCAAGGTGAATTATTAATTTCTACAGCAAAAGAAGGGGCAAAAGTACTCTGTAGAAGGTACTGAAAGAGGCCGAAGTATTGGCAAGGATGGCAAGTTTATGTGCAGAGATAAGTCATGACTGGAAGTCTTCGTGGTTGTCTAGAACAATGAAAAGCATATCTTTTTGTTGACAGTTATGCCGCTGATCTTTTAAGACTATGAAAGAACTGTGGCTGTGAAGAAATTGGGCACTGGGGAGGGGAAACCGACTGACTTTTTTCCACCAGAGCCATGAGCCTCTTACGGCGCCCCAGGTCATCTATATAAAAATAGTATATCTTCAGTTAGATTTAGAAGATGGAGTATTATTAAACAGGGGGAAAGTAGATTATGCCACCGGTCTCAGCAGGTACCACGAGCACTATGCTCCATAGGAAGCAAGACAGTAAAAGTGGAGATCTCAAAGTCAAACTGGGAGGGTAAGAAGTCACTGCAAAGTCAAAAATTGAATTACAATGTAATCCCGAATGCATTTACAACTTTTCTAGAACACATACAGCACTTTCAAAAATCAAGATTAGTGACTTTATGCAACATTTTGCAGTGTGCTGCCCTACATTATGTCTGTGTGTTCTGACATGACATCCAACTACAGAATTTATTTATTTCGAACTAGAAGGAATCCCATCGCCTCCCCACCCTACCACACATACTCCTGCAAACCTCATCAGGGCACCCCCGATGAAGCTACCCACAGAGTAGCAATGTACGTGGGGTTCTTCCAGCGCAATATTATGGATGAGTTTTTATTATAACTAGTGATCTTTACATGCACTTTTCTTTTTGTTATCGCAGTATATCACATTACCTACTATATTAACCCCTTAGTGACGAAGCCCGTTTGCACCATAATGACCAACTAAGATTTCAGTTTTGTTTTTTTTTTCGTCACATTCCAGGAGCCATAACTTTTCTGTTGACATAGCCATGTGAAGGCTTGCTTTTTGCGGAACAAGTTGTATTTTTTTTAATGGTATCATTTTTGGGTACGCATAATGGATTGTATAACTTATTAATTTTCTTTTAGGGGGAATGGGCATTTATTTTTTTTATTTAAGTTTTACGACATTCAGTGTCCAAAATGAATAATGTGAAAACATTATTCTCTGGGTCAGCACAATACCAAGTTTATACAGTTTTTTTATGTCTTGCCATTTTTGTACACAGAAAAACAAAACTTTTTTTTTCCAAATTTGCCTTTGCATCACCACATTCCAAGAGCCATGACATCTTTATTTTTCCATTGACGGAGCTCTATTGGGGCTTGTTCTTTTACGACATGAACTCAATTCCGTCATTTATCCATTTTTTGGGAACATATAACATTTTTGATTGCTTTTTTTATTCCATTTTTTTCCAGAGGCAAGGTTAACTACCCCATAGACTTTTTACTTCCTGCTTTAGTAGGCTTTAGGCCTCATGTCCACGGGGAAAATCAGATCCGCTGCAGATTCTCCATGGAGAATCTGCAGCGGGTCCCTCCTGCCCCGCGGACATGAGCGCTGAAAATAGGAATTTAAAAGAATAAACTTACCTCCCATCCGCTCCGTTTCTTCTCTTCGCTGCGGCGTCATCTTCTGTGCGTCGCGGCCGGATCTTTTTTCTTCGGCTCGGCGGATGCGCATGATGACGTCGGTGACGTGCCCCGCGCATGCGCCGTCCCGAAGAAAAAAGATCCGGCCGCGACGGAGAGAAGATGGCGCCGCGCGAAGAGAAGAAACGGAGCGGGTGAGTAAATCCCGATTTTTGTCTCCCGCGGATCCGGACGGCTTCCATAGGCTTCAATAGAAGCCCGCGGGAGCCGTCCCCGCGGGAGACCCGCATGAAAATGGAGCATGGTCCAGATTTTTTCATGCTCCATTTTTTTTAAAATCCTTTTTATTGACCATCCGCGGGTATTTATCTACCCCGCGGGTGGTCAATGCATCCCTATGGGGTGCGGATCCGCGGGCAGGATAAGAGTTAAAATCCGCTGCGGATTTTAATTCTTATTTTGCCCGTGGACATGAGCCCTTAATCCCCAGGGTTGTAAAAACACACTCGCCCTGGGGATTACAGCCACGTGGGCTGTGGACGTCCTAGCTCCATGCTGTCAGGTATCGGTGGTAGCCGAAAAACCTGGAGCTGTCATGGGGGGCCGTGGGGAGCATAAAAGTAAACAAAGAGTTAAATAAAAGTTAAAGATTCCGCTCCCCTCATTGTCCTGCGGCGATCTGGTCCTCCAGGAACTGACGTCAGTCTTCTGCGCATGTGCGCCAGACACTGTTACACCAGCTACATGCGCAGAAGGCCGGCTACTGAAGTTTTGGGCACCCCACTTCAAAAAAAAAAAAAGACACCTCAACAAACTGGATCAAGTTCAGAGAAGAGTTACCAAGATGGTGAGCGGTCTGCAAACCATGTCCTATGAGGAACAGTTAATGGATCTGGGAACGTTTAGCTTGCAAAAACGAAGGCTGAGAGGAGACTTAATAGCTGTCTACAAATATTTGAAGGGCTGTCACAGTGCAGAGGGATCAGCCCTATTCTCATTTGCACAAGGAAAGACTAAAAGCAATGAGATGAAACTGAAAGGGAGGAGACACAAATTAGATATTAGACAGTGAGGGTGATCAATGAGTGGAACAGGTTACCATGGGAGGTGGTGAGTTCTCCTTCAATGGAAGTGTTCAAACAGAAGCTGGACAGACATCTGTCTGGAATGATTTAGTGAATCCTGCACTGAGTGGGGGGTTGGACCCGATGACCCTGGAGGTCCCTTCCAACTCTACCATTCTAGGATTCTATGAGATATCACCTGCCTTTAAAATGACATATTTGCAAAAATATGAAATTTTATTTTTTCTCCCCTAAATTGCATTAATTGTCAAAATACTCCTGACCCCCCTCAGTGAATACATTAAGGGGTGTAATTTTTAAAATGGGGTCATTTGTGGAAGTATCTATCATTCTGACACCTATGAGCCTTTGCAATCCTGGCTTGGTGTAGGAAAAGAAAATGTTCCTCAAAATGTTGATAATGTTAAATTTGTACGTCTCCTAAATGGTTAAAAAAAAAAACTTACGTTTTTCAAATATATGTCCAGAATAAAGTAAACAGATGGAAATATATACTTAGCAAAAATTTGTTCAGTATGTTTGCACATATTTGAGATATTGCAATTGAAAATGTAAAAAAAAAAGACAATTTAAAAAAAAAAAAAAAAGTTCCTAATTTTGGAGCTTTAAATACATACTCATAAAAACAATGTCAGAATTACTTGGATATGCAAAACCTTAACGGAGCTATTCTATGTTAAAGTGACACGTCAGATTTTCAAAATTTGTCCTGGTCACTAAGGCACAAACAGGCTTGGTCACTAAGGGGTTAAAAAACATGGCAGAATTACAGATTTTGATATTTTTATTTTTAACGGCGGTCTACATGCAGTATGAAATGATATGTTAAATTAATCCTGCGGGCCAGTACGATTACACCAATACCAAATTTATATATGTTTTTTTTGCGCAATTTTTTAAAATATATTTTTTGTTTATTGCTGCATTTAAAGACCCCTAAAACCCTTCTTTTTTTTTCTCAGCGGTGCTGTGAAAAAGATTTTCGCGGGAAAAGTTGTACTCCCACTTCTAGTTTTTCTTATCGGACAGCTCCATACTTTGTGCAGTGGCCCAAGTTGGTACTGCAAGCCAAGTCCAATTCACTTCAATAGGACTCAGCCTGCAGTACCATTCCAGACCACTGTGCAATGTACAGAGCTGTCTGAAAACAGCTAGAAGAGGGACAACCCCTTTAATCAATGCACAACTATTAGGAATGTGGCACAGGTCAGTTGAGGACATATCTTAACAGGATCTAACTCATTGTAACCGTTATTTGAGCAAAAAAATAACAAATTTGTTTTAAGAAAGGTTAGATGCAAAACAAGACAAGCGATTCCACAGAAACTGGAACATCTGGCCACACCACTATAAGGGCCAATGCCCACGGACGGATTTCTGCTACATTGTACGCAACGGAAATCCGCGGCATAACATCGCAGCTATTAGGTTCTATTGAACCTAAGAGCTCAATGTTCACGCTGCGGAATTCCACCGTGTGAAATAAACCGCGGCATGTTCTACATGCCGTGGGAATATGTGCAGCCGTCATGCTATCGCGTGAATATGTGGTGCTGCCCACCGCAGGCCACGTCATCTGACACTGCCGATGCGTCATGCGCTGTACTGCGCATGCACGCCAGCCCTGCATACGGGAGCGTAAGGAGGATCCGAAGTGGTAAGTATGGGGGTCTTGAGGGGGAGCTGTGATGGACTCCACTGCGATATTCCCCTGGTGGAGTCAGTCATGGCTGTGGGCATGAGCCCTTAGGGGACAGAATATTCAACACCAACTGCTAACATGCAGGTTTTGACGCAGGACTTAAAATAGCAGAATTCTGCATCAAAGTCCGGTTAGTCACATGGGCTTTGTGTGTAATTCTGGAATTATATGACGTCCTGTGTGAGAAGGACCCAAGCTACCCAGAAGCCCCCAGTGATCGCTACGTCTAAGGATTTATCCTGTTGTCACTTTATAAATACCCAACCAGCACTAGTGGTGAACGCAGGTATATATTATTTAATGAAGGAGTCAATGCTGTAATTCTGCTGCACACGGTGCGATAATGGATAGCAAATAAGGCCTGCTTTTATGATTAGCAAGAGGAAACGTCGGGGTCTGGAAATGCTGCAGTGCTAGACACAAAGTATTTACAGTACCAGTAATGCCACCTGACACTTGTTAAACTGATCGTACCGGAAAAAATGTACTTTAAAATATTTGTGGTCGAACAAAAGTCTTACAATGACTAGACCAATAACACTTCGCATTTACAAACCAAGCTTGAAGTCTACGAAGGAGAATCTTAATTCATTTCTTGTTTTTCCGCCTCTGTGTCATCTACAAAACAGACCGGCTTTACTTTGATACGAATGACAACTCTAAGGCTGGGTTCACACTGGGCGGATTTGTGTGGAAATTCCGTCCGGAATTTTGCTGCGGCAAGTCCACCTGCGTCCGCTAATCCCGGGATTATCCAGCCATGTGGTTGAGATTTGTCAAAAATCTCGGCCCCACGGACGGCCAATCCGTCCCCATCCGTCGCGGCAGAAGCTGGCGCGGATTCCCCGGCTGCAGCATGTCTATTTTTATTGTTTACATTGCGGCTGCGCTCGTCTCTATTGGAGCGCCGGCCGCAACGGAAAAATATGCGGCCAAGGTGCTCCAAAACCCAGGGCAAAGTGCCACGGGTTTTGAAGCTGCGCTTTCCTGGCGGAAATCTCGTGGTTTTTCGCTGAGGCAAAACTGCAAGATTTTCGGCGGGATTCCGCTCTGTGAGAACCCAGCCTAAGGGCCTTTTTATACTGAACGCCTATAATTCAGATTATCACTGGATAAGCGTTCCGTGTAGATCCCTGCTGCATCTGAATGACCGTGTGAATGGGCAGTCATGAGCGACGGCCTGTTTACTGTGAATGAAGGTGGGTGGCCGGAATGATCGTCAGCCGCTCCACCTCCATTCACTATGTAAAAGCACAGGAGCGATTGTTGCTGGGAAGGCTGTCAGCCCGACAGTTGTCCCATGTAAAGGGGCCCTAAGAAACTCCGAGAGGAGGACTGTAAGGAACCTCTACTAGTGTCCTATGGAGAGTAACTGTATCCAGGGGAGTATTGTGAAAGGCTGCGTTCACACTTGGCTTTTGTTATGTTTTTAAACCACAGCAAAGAACAAAAAATGCATGCACTGTTAAAAACTGCATGAGGTTTGTTTTTTTTTAAAACTGCATGCAGCTTTTTTTGTGTGGTGCAAAAACGCATTAAGCAATGACAAGTATGAATGCAGCCTAAAGCCAGTCTCACACGATGGGATTTGGATTGCAGAATCTGCAATTATCATAGGCCGATCCCCGGTATTCCGCTCACATTAAGGGGATTGTACATACGCATGTACGCTCAAGTAAGCGGATAGCAATTACGTTTTCTGCAAGTGGAAATTAAATCGCGTGTTCTATTTTTGTGCGGTGTCCGCCTGGACGGCTTCTATTGAAGTCAATGGAAGCTGTCCGACCCACAGCCCGTTCGCAATTGACATTGCAGTTATTCGTGTCATCACCTAGCAACGGTGCGGGATATATTTCAGAAAGAAAAAAAATCTGAACTGCGCATGACTGACAGTGAGAACCCACGGTTATCCGCAATACAGAAAGGCAAAGGTGCGCACATGCGGGATCTGACCCGTGTGAGACCGGCCTAAAGATGCCCATACAACTACAGCAGTTGTCAGCTGAATGCTTGCTAAGTCAACAGCTTCTAATACACTAAGGGTGGCTTCACACTTGAGATTAACACCAATGTCAATAGGGCTTTCTAAATGCCCACTTAGACACAATGATTCTCGCTCAAGAGTCGCTCAAAAGACATTTGAGAGATAATCGTTGTGTGCATTTTCACGGCAAGATGATCAGCAGATCGAGTGACAGTTTTGAGCGTTCACTTTGTATAAGTGTGTAAATGAAGGCTCACGCTGTATGCAGAAGACAAGCGGGACTGCTATCTTCTGCATACAGCTGTTGTCTTCTCGGAGCGCTCAGCTAGTATACAGCTGGTGGAGCTGAGCGGGGTATGCAGAAGACAAGCGGAGCCACTTGTCTTCTGTATACAGTGGTTTTCTTCTTGGAGCGCACAGCTAGTATACAGCTGAGCGTTCCAAGCGGGGTATACAGAAGACAGCTGGACCACTGTCTTCTGCATACTCCTGCTGTGTTTCCCATGTGTGGAAACGATGGGGTGGCACCTATCATCCCACGGCTTTTCTCAAATTCCTGCGCTCTGGCACAGAGTTTGATGAGCTGGCGAAGAGGGAAGAAATTCCCCTAGTTCAGGCGCAACTACGCTCTGTGCCGGTAAGCATAGTAGTGCACACACTTGTCTGAATCCACCCTTATAGTCAGACTCTCCTGCTGAATTCTGCAGGTTTGGAGAAGCTTACCCCAATGTACATAGGATGGGCCTTAATTATGGCTCGTTCACACGGGCGTATGTGTAAAACGCTGCGAGTCTCCTGCAACATTGTACACATTACAGCCCATACACTCTGCTGGCAGAGACCGCGTATGGCACTGCGCATGCCCACGAATGACGGGCATGTGCAGTGCCATACACAGTCTCTGCTCCTAAGGGAAAATACCTTCATACTGAACTCGGTGGAACATGCCACCATTTGTTTTTCTTTATTTGTTGAATTTTGCATGGTCTTCAACAGAAAAGACCTCCATATGAAGCTGGAGGCATATAGAAGTACAGTAAAGACGTTTTCAGGAAAAAAAAACAACATATGAACATGTTCATAAGGACAAAGAATGGTTTCTCCATTCTCAGCCCGGCTTCTCATATTAGTGCGGCCAGTTATTTTATAAGCCAAACACAATGGATGACATTTTAGCGCATGTTGTATACTGATCAAACATCCATAGAAGGACAGAAAAATGCTGCACACAAGGGGCAGGTAAGACGTTACCTCTGGCAGGTGACACCAGGATGCAATACTGTCTAAGCTTCTACATTGCACTTGTACTTGATTGTCTGTATTAAGGATACAACACTCCAATCCCTAGTGGCTCTACTGAGGAGTCTATGGTGATCCAGATGACAAACAGTAGATAACCATAATGCAGTTTAATCTGACCAACTTGTGCCGGTGAGGTCAATTTCAAAGCTCAACCACCACGAAAGACTGAGTTTTTGATTTTTTAAAAATTGCTCAGTTTCATGAACGACTGATCGTTTTCTTTAGACTGTAGGGAAAAGTGCATTAACAAAAATACATATACCTGTTACCATGAGGCCGTTCAGGGACCCTGGGCAGCATGAGCGCGGTTCGCCGCGGCATCCTGGGATAACGTTGCGCCCGCGTTCGGGTCGGCGCGCGTCGGCGCCGTGCTCCGGTGTGCATGCGCAGCGTGTGCCTGCTGTGAGAGGTGCGCGCGCTCTATCTCTGAGTTATAGTGGCTGGCTGGGAGCTCTGGTCAGCCGGCTTGATAGGTCTCCGCACTAAGGGTGGAGGACTCCTAAATATAGTCTGGCAGCTGCTGATAGCAGTTGCCAGTTATTAGTTCCGTCCTCTGTGTGTTTGACCTAGGTACTGCTCCAGTGGAAGTTACCCTGTCCCGATCCAGCTCTGCCTGTGTTCTGTGGTTTCGTTCCTGTTTGTTATTCCATCAGCCTCGCCTGTCAGTACTAGTGAGTTGTCACCTGCATAGGCACAGCGGTTCCTTCCTGTCCTGCCTTTAGGCAGCGTAGGGTCAGAGTTGGTGGCTTGGACCTGTCCTCCTTCAGGGCTATCTCCAGTAAGGGACATTGGCGTGGGTGAGAGTCAGGAAGCCCGATGCCGTGCGTACCTGTGCACCCCACTAGTACTGTAACAATACTGTGTTAGCCAGTAGAGCAAAGTGTGATAGTTCCCAGCAAGAGAAACCAAGTAATCTTGTAGATGTGATACCTTTTAATGGCTAACAAAAATACATGATGTTAATGCCTGAGGAAGGACCCTGAGAGGTTTGAAAGCTTGCTATAAGTATTGTTAGTCATGAGTATTCTAATAACGGCACGCTTATCTGGATTTTCCAGCACTAATATCAATGGATAAAATCCAATTTTATTAAATTTTTATCTAAAACTATTCATAGCGTACATCTATGTACAAAACCTAACAGTTACACTTTTCGAACCCCAATATGGATTCTTCTTCGTAGCATCGATTCCACCAGAATTTAACGGATAAGCGAAATGGGTGGGAAGATACGCCCGTCCCTTCAAAGGGCATGCAACATTTAGAACAATCACACAAGTAATCGTTCTAAATGCATATTTAAGTTTTATGTCCGTTTAAGTACATAAAATTAGTTCAAGCCCCTTGAAGCTCTACCTTGCAATGTCAAGAAGATCCAAAGACGCTTCTCACATCAAAGTGTTTGAGCAGCCTTCACTGCTTTTTGGCTAATCAACACTTTCAATACAGGTAATTTCTTAAAACATGATCTACTCCTAAAAATTGTCTTTATACTTTCTATATCAAGCCATATTACAGATGTAACAGTCAAACCCCTAGTGGCTCTGGAATGATCTATGGTAAGTTCTATCCAGTAGAAAGAATATGGCTGCATGCTGGTCATCTGGCCAACATATTCAGATTAGGACAATTTTAAGGTCCTACTTAAAAGGGGTTCATTGGGACTTTTAAGGTTTATGATCTATCCTCATGATAGGTCATCAATAGTTGACAAGCGGTGTCTGCCGCTCAGGATACCCACCGTTCAACTGATTCCTGACACCACTGTTAGTACAGACAGCGCAGGAAGAATTCAATGGGAGCTGCGCCTGCAATAGCAACCCAGACCACTGCACTACGGACAGCAAGATCTGCTTCCTGTGCTGTCCCGTACAAACAGTGTTGCCGGCAGGGGTCCCGAGCCACAAGCCCCCCCACCGATTTATCTATCCTGAGGATAGATCATCAATATGAAAAAAAATCCTGGACAACCCCTTTTAAGTTTGCACTTGCTTGATTAAAAGGCTCATGCCTAAAATGTAGCAAATGTATACATCTTGAAATATTTCAATTTGTAGTGTGTGCTGTCCAATATTTTGGGTTTTGGTCCCATTGGATACACCGCCAAATTGGAGAAAGTACTACCAAACTTGTCTACTGCAGTACCAAACCAGGCTGCTACAATACGGACAGTGCTATCTGCTTCCAGCCCTGTCTGTACTGACTGCAGTGCTGGGAATCAACGGACCTCTGCTGATCAACTATGGATGACGTATCCTGAGAATAACAGTAAAAAGTCCTAATGAACCCCTTTAACTCAACCAGCGTAAGACTTTGTTAAAAAAAAACTAAAAAAACTGCTCGCTTTCATTCGAAATGCTGCGCACCTAAAAAACATAGAACATGCACTATCTGTGGTGCGCGCCGGCAAGAGTTTCCATTGACCCCCATGGGAGCAGGAGTTACTGGAGACTCCTGCGCTGGCAATAGCTTCCTAGCTGTTTACAGCAGGGTATTTAAAAGGTGCTTTTAACCAGAAGCACCTTGTAAATATCCTGCTGTTAACTCCTGTTAGTCCCTACAGGGATGAGAGGACTCCCGAGGGTTCTGTTAATCCCCACGGGGACTGACAGGATTTTACAACGGGACATTTAAAAGGTGCTTCTGGGAAGCACCTTTTAAATGTCCTGCTGTAAGCAGCGGGGCATTCCTACTGCCCCTCTGCTACTCGCGGGGACTCGGCCCCCTCCTCTCAAGGGAATTCTCTATAGCGAAGAGTATGCGCGGTCAGCGCTCTATTTTATTGGGAGTAACGGAAATACCTAAGTGGGTGCTGCTCAAGTATTTCGGTGGCCCATTTAAATGTATGGAGCGCTGACCGCGCATACTCGGCCAGCACTCAATTGAGAGTGACATCACAGCTGGGGAAGAGGCAACTCTCGCAGTGACAGAAGGAAGGGAGTCCCTGTTGTCAAGATCGGCGCAGGTCTCAGCGGTAACACTACCACTGTTTAGAGAGAGGGAGGCAGGGTTACATGGCTTCCCCCGAGAGCATTGGAGGAGGGGGCAGGGCTAGCAGGACCTGCCCCATAGCCCTGCCCTCCATGATTTGCTAAGGGGATTCTCTGTCCCGCTAGCCCCGCCCTCTCTGTCTGCACTATGGGGAAATCCCTCAGGATTTCCCTATATCACAGAGACACAGCCCTATGGGGATTTCCCCAGAGCAGGTACAGTGAGCGGCGCTATGAGGGGGTTTCCCCATAGCCCCGCTCCGTCTCAGAGAAAAACCCAAAGCCCTGCTGGGCTTCTTCTCTCTCTTCGTGGAGCAGTTGCTCACCTGACTGCCCCCTAAAGGAGTATTCTGATAATGGCACTTACTATCAGGCCCCTCCCTCCAAGAGGCGAGAACGAATGGGTGCTAAACATCTATTAAAAAACAAACATTTCTATTTTGATTTATTTTAGTAAGAGTTTGTATCATTTTAGGTAGCTCCAGCTCAGTTTCTTGCTGCTAAAAGATACATTTTTTTAACTTTTTTTTTTTAACAATATTTTGTTCTTGCTAAGACTTGCAGAGCGTCTCATCACCGCCATCCCAGATCTGCCGGTTATAACATAAGGGGAAAGTAAAGAATGGAGGTTGTTGGTGAAGCCCTTTAAATTTTATTTGCATAAATAAAAATTCAAGGGAGATGAGACATAGCAATCATTCCTGGGACATGCCGTTAAATAGTGATGAAATGCAACAGCGCGGAATAATGAAATATCAACAGACCTGCTATATTCATTATAGGGTGCGGAAAGAAGGCCCAGCATTGTGATCTCAAATATCACACACCACGGCACATGCTCCCTCCACTTCAATACTGCACAGATGTTCACTTAAATTGTCAGGGGAAAATCAATGATCTTTTCAACAGAAGGATTTTGTTCGGAGATGGTCAGTGGTTTTCTTTTTAGAAGTGCCATCATTTCTTTATCGCTTCTCCAGCTGTGACTGCTCTTCTCCAATTTATCAGGAGCAAAGTCAAGTTCAAAGCTACTGGCAAAATCGCTTAAGGAAAATCCTCCTGTATATCCCCAGACTACGTCTGGTCTTAAATAACGGTGAACACATTTCCAAATCCACATGAAGTCAATGTTAGTAGTTCCTTGTTCAACATTAGCGTCGCTTTCTTAAAGAGACGGTACTTTGAGATCTTTAGGGTCTGTTAGTTTGTCATTTTTCTGGGGCAATTTTTTTTCTTCAACTTAAAAGTACAATAAATTTTTGCTTGAAGTTAAACTCAAACCAACATTAAAATACAATTAAAAACAATAAAAAAAACGCCCACAAAAAAAAGCACCTTGTGCTCAGTATGCACTGAGCGTCGCTTCTTGGAGAGAATACCCGTATACATATGGGGGTCTGATGGAGCACGCTGCGATCTTTTTATATGCAAAATGATCATTTTTACTTAAAATTGATCATTTTATTATGAAAGTTTCACAACTGCTCAAGTCTGAAGTAGACAATGAAATGGAATTGTGAATGCCGTAATTCTTCCATGGAGCACTTCGAAAGATAAAACATGGATCAAAGTTTTAGAATAAAAAGAAAATGTTTTTATCTTTCTCTTAATCATCATCTGGAACCTGACTTTAATGTGACGAATTCTTGCACGGCTCTGGAATGGACTATGATCAATTTTCGTTTATCTGCCTCCACTGGCGCATTCTATGACTTTAATCCACAAAATAGCAGGTTCTGTTTAAAAAATGCTAAGAAATTGGACTTTGATCTTTCATCCCCCTCAGCTCTTCATATAGTATCCCAAAAAACAACAAACGCCCCCCCCCCCTAAAAAAAACTGAAAAAGCCCCGCTGTACAGTAAGAGTTCCCAATGTACTTCAATTGCAGCTCTCCAATGAGTCAGGCTTTATGCCTGAAGAATAGATTTTCTTCCTTCTAAAAAGGTAAGTTATATTTAAAGAGGTCTTACCAGAAGATCAAATCCCCCGCCCTCCCCACCCCATCTACAGGATGGTGAATAACTTGCTGATCTGTGGGGTTCTCAGAGGCGTAACTAGAAGCTCTTGGGCCCCCGATGCAAAATTTATAACAGGACCCCCTACCTACCATGTGCTGTTTATAACAAAGGTGTCTTCTTATGATATGGATGGGCCCTTAGGCCCAGAGCCCGGTAGCAGCTGTTACCCCTGCACCTCCTATAGCTACGCCACTGCGAGTGAAACCCCCCGATCTTGAGAATGGGACCCCCCGTGTACTATTCTCTTGTCATTGTGAGGGGGTTGTCTTTTCCCCTGCAGTGACGTCACTCTGAATAGAGCGCTGGTAGAGTACGAGCGGTCAGCGCTCTATTTTAACGGTAGTGATGGAAATACCCAAGTGGGTGCTGCTCAAGCATCTCGGCAGCCCCATTTAAGAGGATGGAGGGCTGACCGCGCATACTCGGGCCGGCACTCCATTGAGAGTGACGTCACTGCTGGGAAAGAGGCAACCAACGCAATGACAGAAGGTCGGGAGTCCCCTTCTCAAGATCGGCGCAGGTCTCAGCAGAAACACTCCCACTGGTCAGCAAGTTATTCCCTATCCTGTGGTTAGGGAATAACTTGCTATCCCGATAATTAATCCAATTTAATAACTCAGCCACTTCACAGTCTTCCTAAAAAGGCCCTTGTGTCCATTGTAAGAATGTATGAAAATGTGTTTTTTCCCCCGTGAAGGTCACTATCCATACGGAAGCATTCAGGTCACATAGACTCATGGGAGACCACTTGTTCTTATGAAGCCATAGCCTTACCCATTCTCACAGTAACTTCAGATGTGTCATGTGTCAACAATCACATATACTGGTGAAACTGAACATATGGCTTTAAAACCTCATTCACACGAGCGCATTTGTGCAACCAGAGAAATATTAGACAATTAGAAACAACCCCGCCCCCCCCAAAAAACAAACAAACCAAAAAACAAACACATTTTGTGCATATATGTGCAGCGAGTGCGCAAGTTTTCTGCGTATATCGTGCCCATTAACAAAAAAATACACATTCAATTAGCAAAACCAAAAAAAAGGGTTCTATTCACTGTGCATTACGCACACAAACTTTGCGCGCATAATAGGCTGCGCTAACTGTCGTGTGAACGAGCCCTAACTTTTCATTCTCAGATCATGACCTTCAGATGAGCATATGTTTAGACGTCCGTGATACAGATCCGTTCTACAGACATACTGCAGATGACATTGCATCAGGAGGTTATCGGCATCTGATTTCAAGGATTTCATTTTCCGCCATGTTGACAGCAGAGATGTCAGGTGACCGCTGGCTGACAATCAGATTCCGTAGCAGCAACACCCTTTCTCCTGGCACCATGATGCCAGGGGTTTCAAACAGTGACGCTATGGCCTCCGATTGGTAGGCTGTGGTCACCTGACTTCCGCTATCAACAAAGACCAGGCGAAACGCAGAACTGCGGCACTGGATCGCCGGGGTGGTTTTAACAAGGTGAAATCTAAATAGTAGCACGTCAGTTTGTAAGCGGAGAAACCCTTTAAACTAAATTTTTTAAGAATAGACCCAGACATATTCTGTATTGGAAAATCAAGGAACTATTATATATTTAATGAATTAACCGAAAAGTAATTTAATGATTCTCCCTTGTAGAACAATTTGGTAGCCTAGCAAGGTTGGTTCAAAATATACAGGAAAATAAGCAAGTTTTTTGTCACAAAACATTTTTTTTTTAAAACACAACTAGACTACCAGTCAAGAATTTATGACTTCGGGACAGACAACCCAGAAAATGGGGAACACTTGGTCATTTCCATATCGCAATAAGTTTCAATTAATAAAGACCAAGTCATTGGTTTCCCATCTTCTATAGACCTCAATAAGCCTCATCCATCAAGAGGTCATAAATGTTTCCATATGACAATTCCCCTTTAAGGTGGCCATACATATTAGATGAATGTAAGCCAAACCTTCCGACCATCTACCCTGTATAGGGGTCCTCCTAACTCTACCAACAGGAGAAGGATTGTGCAGTAGATTTAAACATGTGTGATCTAGTTACGCCTGGGCTTTTACATAGGAGAGAAAATCACTCAGTGAATGGAGGCGGAGTGGGCCAGAGATCTTCCTGCCACCCACCTCCATAAAGAGTGAACAGGCAGTCATTCATAGATCAACTGCCTGTTTATACAGGCTGAGAGCTTAAACAGAGGACCGTGATTTTGTCAGCTTTTGTGGGCGTGGAAATTGATGGTTTCCTTTTGACTAGCGTGATTCTCACGCGTTATTGCTACGCACAAGAAAAGATAGGGTAAGGACTATCTTTCTTGGGGTTTTTCACCTGCGCATTACAGCATGAAATATGAACTGTGTTTTGACTGGTTCATGTGCTAATACGCCCGTTTGTTTAAGCTCTGATAATTGCTTGGTTTTTGCCCTGTTGTACATGGGATGACAGCTGCCAAAATAATCACTCTTGAGCAGCGCCGGCCCCATTGAAATCACTGAGAGAACTCCACAATCCTCTGCCGCAGCTGTGACAGGCATGGCGGGGGATTCCCTTAATCTCCGGAATGATGGGGGGCCATTTTCACATGGTGGAGACTACGATATGGGGGCGGGATTCCCAGACCTATATCACGCTTGCCCGTGTGAAGTTAGCCTAAGGGTTCGTTTACACCAATCGATATATCGTTTAACTGAGCGATGGATGTCGGCGTTGACTAGCGCAGATGCAAAAAGACTGGGGACGACTGAACGGTCAGTATTTAAACTGAACGATTAGTGAACAAACCAACGCTGATTTTTATGCCTGCATGAAGTGAACAACGAATATATCAATCATCGTTCAATCATTGACTGCATTTACGCTTGTTGAAACTATTTTTTGAACGATCATCATTTCGTGTATGAGGACCTTTTGCCCCATTCTGGGCTTTTCACAGTGTAAGTGCAAGTATGGTAAAATAGGAGATTTTATGGAACCTTCTTCATACGCTGCTGAAGTGAGGGGGCTCCCAGATAAAAAGTTGCAAATTTCAGGTGACTGTATGCGCTTCCATACAATACATTTGCATCATAAAGACTGTTTCATGCAGCCATGAACTATGCTCACCGCTACAGACCATAGTTATACATGAATGTTTTTTTCCCTTTGGCCATTCAAACACATAGCGCAGGAGTTTGATAAAAAAAAAAAGAGCGGGAAGATAGGTCCTGCCTCATCTGTCCCAGATGTAGGGTTAAGTATGTGGGAGAAAGTTAGAGTAAGGGCGCCCACCCACTGGCGATTTTTTTTTCTTTGCGTTTTTTCTCAAGAGCAATTAGAATTGAATGTACTCCTGTCCACTGGCGTTTTTTTTTGCGTTGCGTTGCGTTTTTTAACATAGGAACTGTCAGTTGCATATGTGTCCTTATTTTTCTCCTAATGCACCCATGAAAGTCAATGGAAATTAATGGAAAAGCCACGAAAACGCGGCAAAAAACGCGGCAAAAAACGCGCGGAAAACGCAGGAAAAACGCCACGAAAACGCTGCGTTTTTCACGCACGAAAATCGCAAACGCCAGTGGGTGGGCGCCCTAAGTCCTATCTTTTCTCACCCACACTATTAACAGGCAACAATCCCGATAGTGAAAACGAAACCAATAAAACCAATGGTTTCGTTTTGTCCCATTATGTGGCCGTGATTATAACACTCCCATAATTGGAGAAAACCACGCCCATGTGTTTAAGCCCTGAATGAGGTAGATTTGCACACCTGTTGGCGCATAGTACTGAACTTTTTGAGCAGGCAGAGCTAGTTCACATGCACGTGTGACCCCCCCGCCCCCTTGCCGTAATTTAAAAGTTTATTTAACCCCAGCAATACAGGTTCCACGTCTCAGAGATGTGACAAGCCAAAGGGGGATAAAGCCGTTGGCAGAGTTCTTCGCGGAGTCCAGGATTCCGCCGGGAGCTTGGATGGTATACTTACAACTGAGGGGATCGCTGGACTCCCTGACACCCGACTTGAACCTATCTAAAGCCCTCACACCCTTTGAGGTACTATGCATGTCACCTGAATCTACTGGGCATCTTATCTCATTACTATACAGGTTAATGCTGGAACGTGAGATGGGGGACGAACCCCCGACATTTACAGGAACGTGGGAGGGCGAACTGGGGAAAAGCTTCTCTGCAGAACAATGGCAGAGGTCCTTCATTCTAACGCACAAGGCAACGGTGCATTCCAGGTTGCACGAGCTAAATTATAAGGTCCTGTCTCACTGGTATACCACGCCGGACAGAATACACAAAATGTTTCCCCAGTCCTCCCCCCACTGTTGGAGATGTCTGAGCGGACAGGGAAACATGGTGCATATTTGGTGGGCATGCCCCCCGGTGGCGGCACTATGGAAGGAAGTGGAGGAGTTATACAATAACCTATCTGGGGCAGGCGTGGTGTTCTCGCCTGAGCTGGCCCTACTGTCCATGTTCCAGGGACCTATCGCCCAGGTAAGAAAGGGTTTATTGAGATTTTTCATACTGGCGGTGAGGCAGATAATTCCAAGGCTCTGGCGGGACACCACGAGCCCCACTAAGACCCACTGGGTCGAGGCAGTGAATACGCTGGCCAGATTTGAGGAGATGAGGGCAGAGGAGGATGCTACGGTGGAGACGTTTTATGCAACATGGAGGCCATGGTTAGACTTTAGGTTGTCCCCAGGCCTGGGGGACTGGATTTCCAGGACAACAAATGCGTCGTAAGCACCCAGTACCCTGACAGCCTCCCGCGAGCTGAACGGGCTATGTCGCTCTCCCTCTGACGCAGGGGATCTCAGTTATGATGATACCAGAACCCACCCACTCGTGGAGTTGCCTAACCAGATCATAAGGCTTGTGCAAATTGGTACCCAACAGGCAAGCATAACCCACTACCCGGACTACCCACACCCCATCCCCCTCCCCCCCAATCCCCTTATGGGCTCCTAGGAGCCTCACCCTCGTTAAACTCTTCTTCGTTTGTCTCTTTCTGTTCCACCTCGCGGACCCCTACCCTGAGGTGGGATCGACTTCTGTTAGTTAAAAGAAAAAGGTTGGGCGGAGGCAGGCCAGTAACGAACTCCACGGAGGAGAGGGAGTGGAGTGGGAAAATGGGCGCATCAATAAGTATGTATACGTATTGATTGTACTAATGTATGTGATGCTTCTCTGGCTTGATTATTGTTACATGCTTTTCCGCCCAAATAAACACTTAATTGAAAAAAAAAAAAAAAAAAAAAAGTTTATTTAACCCTAATGAGGTCCAGATGAGTTTCTATCCACTGAATTGCGCATTTGCACGCCTCCCATAGACTTCTATGGGACCTTTGCTGTGCAATTACACAGAAAGAGTGCAGTGTAGGTCCTATGATTTGTTTTGCACAAACAAAAACCGTTAGTGAGAACGAGCCCATTGACATAAATAGGTTCTATTCTCTGTGTATTTTGCGTGTATATTTTGCGTTTGCACAAACGTGTGCAAATACGTCCATTAGAAGAAGCCCTAAGACTGGAAAGTGCTGCTGGTCAGATTCTTTCCCCATACCAAATGGACTCATTTCAAAGTCAGAGTAAATGGCGTCACGAATGCAGTTCGTGCTGAAAAACTCTTGTTGCCGAAGTCATTAAAAAAAAGGAAAATCTTCAGAAGTCCCGGCGTCATAAACACAAAGCAAAGCAATGAGCCTAGAATGGATTTCAGCACAGAGGTGTAGCATCCATAACATTACAGCGAATGAATGAGACTCCCCTACTTGCCCATCAGCACCCATGAAGACCGCAGCAGACATCGGACAGAAAAAAAACCCTTCATTTCCTAGCAGAAAATGGTTTATAGTGGAAGATTAAACACAATCATTCTGTATACAAACTTCTGATTATATACAAGATCCTAAAAGCTGATACAGGATTATATACAGTATATGTACACAGGCTAAATATGGTCATGCTAATATTTGCTATAATTGTTACAATCTATCGTTATTACAGCTGCTTAAACCAAAATAGTTTACTTGAAAGGACTGGAGGGGATAGAGTTACAAATACTGAAGCTTTCAAATCCCGGTACATTGAAGAGGATAATTTAAACCATTCAGAACTAAAAAGGAGGATTTTCAAGTTGAAGTTTTTAGGAATTTCTGGGTGTTTTGGAGTAAATGCAATATATTCCATAAGTGGCATTCACGTTTCAGAAGGGGGGAAGAGTTTCAATTTGCTAATCGTAACTTTGTCCACTCTACTGTAATGGGAATACTACATAGAAGGTGAAAACCCTGAGGTCACCTAGTTGGAGTTGATGAAGAACACTATGGAATTAAGGAGATGCTTGAGGTAAGACTGCACACTCCTTGAGAAGGATGTTTTATTACAGTAGTTTTCAGATGTTCATAAAGCAACATTTTGGGCTAAATAGCCCTTTACCAAGCAGAGATCAATACATCAGATTCTGGAATTGCCATTTCTAGGAGGATGGGTATTTGTGGCTGCTGGTGGTGTGGAATGAAGACCCGAGGTCAATACTGCATGCAAAGCCTTTAGATTTTTTGGGCATTTTAAGCCTTTGTTCAGTTCCTATGCCAAACACTTTCCCCCTGCACATGAACCAAGTGCAGCATGGCTCCTGAAGGACCATCAGCTTGTCACATCACCACTAGGGTTTTGGATTATCCTGCACTAGATTGTAATAAGCAGATCTAAATCTAATAGGACCGGACATATATATATTACATGACAACGTGACCATATCGCTCCTCCACCAGCATCTAAAGAATGAACATGATAGGAGCTTTTTCTCATTTCTAGGGGCTTTTAGCACAAATTTCTTCTGGTTTTTAAAAACGGCCAGTTTAGAAAGAGATGTTCAAAATTAAAGGAGCTCCTTACTGGCGAGTTGAACGAGCCCAAATCCCAACGATTCACAAGGAAAATCGAGGTTGGTGCTCTGAGCAGAATGCTCCTTTTGGTTGACTTTACTAGACTACTGACTATAGGAATGAAGGTGCTTCCAAGAAAGCAATAGGATGGTAGTGCCCCTTGGCATAAGTCTTTGAAATGTCACAGAAAACCTTTCGTTTTAGAGATTTCTGCACGTCCCTCCCCACCAACAATATCAGATGGGGTGTAAAGGTGCAGATCCATGGAGTTGTTCTAAATTGACTCACTTAAGGCCCTTTTACACGGAACAACTATTGTTCAGATAATTGTTGAATCCTCCAAAGATGAAGGCTAATTGTTCAGTGTAAACATGGCCAACCACACAGGCATAAAATTTGCCATTTGTCAGTCGTTCTGTTTAAAAGACCATCGTTCAGTCTTTCGCAAACTATTCCCAGGCTCCCCTGACAGACCAAGCTATCACGAAATACCGTATACAACGATCTGCACATGTTAATGGACGTCAATCGAAAGCAAATGACTCATTCGTTCCAACAATTAATTGCTCCGTGTAAAGAGGACCCTTACAAGCAGGTGTACAATGGAAAAAGATCACTAAACATCTCCGAATAGTCTTGAACATTACAGTCCAGAAGTAGTAAAGTACAGTCATCTCTCCGGATCATGGAGCTATACACAGAGGAGTATTTATATAATGGAGCCCATATGAACGGGATATACAGTATATTGCACCATACATGAGATGAGCACATGGTAATAGCAAAACTTCATTGGGTGCCGTTCAACTTCCTTGTGACAATTGCTTCAATGTGTGTTTATCCTAAACGTGGGGGGTTTAATCAGCAACTACTTTACTCCAGAGCAGAATATTAGAAATCTTAGTCGGCAGGTATCAGGAATGGTATCACCTCAATGTCAAGCAGATGGGACTAAAGCATGAAAAAAAGAAAATTGTCCAATTACAACCAAACCCCTTCAGATCGTGTTATTCTATTTCGATTCTCGAGATGTTCCAGCCCACTACCTGTATTTGTGCCACGTTATATCCAACATCTCCAATCTGTTCCCTGAACCTAGCATTGAAGTTCTCATCTCCCCACATATCTACATTATGGTCATCCCAGTTTTATAACCAAACTTTTTGAACATTATAAAATGGGTTGATGCTCTGGAAAAGGTTACTAAATAGACATAATGCCAACTTTTCAAGCCCAATGTTTAAGTTTCAAGTTAAGCTCATGAATCTATACCCTTGGGATATATCGTTGAGAAGAATTTACATTCGCACTGGTTCTCTCTTCTATAAATGAAAGTCCTGTCGGTTCTGGCGATGGATTATGCCAAGTCTCTAGTGCCCGTCATATTTAGTTGAGACTATAAAACAACCCAATATGTTTGGCTCCTGTCGCAGGTTTCTAGGCTCATTGCTCACCTGGCACCTGAGATTTACCCAGGTATTCCTGATGATGTTGATTTTGAGGAAGTTTGAGGGCTTCCCAGGGAACGTTTCCAGCAGGGATCTTTGATATACCCATAAAGGGTACAAGATTCCAGGCAATGGTTCCTTCATGAGCATGTGTAGGTTACATCCATAAAAAAGGATCTGTTGACTCTGAATTAGCTAGACTTAGATGCAAATTGGACCAGGATAGTGCATGTTGTGAATAGCCCCATTGACTACTATGGATGTGTGTGAAGGTTGTGGTTGGACTCACGGACAGCATACAAATGTGAAATCCGTTCAGCTCTTAGTGATATCACACTGTGTGGTTTTGAATAGATTGCACCTATATCATAACCTGAAACTTATAGCACTGCCCAAGCAATAGTCTTACCAAGTCAACTCTGCTACATGACTAGAATGGAGTCTTCTCTAGATTCTGAGAAGGCACAGATGTGTCTCAGCTGAGTACACCGAGCCATGGGAATGTGATTAGTTTACCAAGTTGGCATTTGTACAGTTGTATGCACCAAGTGAATGCCACCCGTCACCAATTCTTCTGACATCCCCCGCGTGTGCCCAGCTAGAAGCTATACAGAAGCCAAGTCAAGTTCACACCTGCGTTAGGGGGGTGCAGGAAAGGGGGATCCCCTGGGCGAACGGATGTGTTATGACACAATCTAATGGACCCCATAGACTATCATGGGCTTCATCTGGTTTCCCTTCAGCCATTCAGCACTTTACCAGATGAAAAAAGTCTGGCATACAGTTGGCATTTAATGTTGGATCTGCCACGTGCCTCTAAAACGGAGATGTGAGCATAGCCGAAACGGAACATACTACAAAGTATCTCCCAAACTAGTAGGATATTGTACAATATACCAGCATAGCAATAATCATATGTAAACCCCAAGACTGACCCTGCAGGCTGCCAGGTCCTGGACATCCCAAAGATGTACAGAGATGCCCGCAGTCAGGGTTACAATTTGGCATCATAAGGGCACAAATCTGATCAGCCTTGTAGTGATGGAGCAGAATGCCATTGGTTGTAAGGCTGTATTCACATGGGCCATTGGAATCTGTGAAAAAAAAAATAATCTGATTTTCCATGCGATTTTCATAAAAAAAAAAGGGGGGCTCTCCACTTCCTTTCCTGGTTCTCTAATTTGTTTCTTTAACGGTCCCCATGGTTACAGCATTAAAAATGCATCGCAGTTGCATAGTGTGAGCGCTATCCTTTTTTTTTTTAAATGCACCCATTGACTTGTATGAGTGATTCTTGTCCTAAAAAAAACAAACAAAAATCGGACCAAAATAGGACTTTGCAGTCCATCAGAATAAAAAAAAATAATTAAAAAGTCCACGTGAATATTCTGATTCAAATCAATGCATTCGATTTCAGCATGGGTCCCCCCCACCCCCCCAAAAAAACACCATGGAAAAAAAAACCCCATGTAAATACAGCCTAACCCAAAGTATAGAAATATTCACAAATAGTTCATGATGATGATGACGGTAACATTCTCTATTCAAACCCAAGAAGGTGACACCAAGCAGCATCAAGTAGAAGAACCGGCAGCTAGTGCCAGTAAAGTTAGAAGAAAGTTTACCTGCACGAACCTACAAGTTGCATGCAGAGGCTGGCATCATGTGCCCCCTTCAGCGCCATCCGTGTTAGTGCCCATGCTCTCACCTGGTGCTGGCTGCTGACATTGGCAGGGCTGGCAGGACTCCCTCTCAGCACAGTGATGTGCAGTGTGAGCAGCACAAGTCCCAGCAGCAGCAGGAGCTCCGCTGCCAGCCGCACCATCCTCTTGATGCGTCCAGCTTTCAGTGCCCTCTCGCTCGGGCCGGCTGCACCCCCGTTCTCCGGGTCCAGGGGGGCCGGCTGGGTGGAGGAGCCACCGCCACCACCACCGCAGCAGCAGCAGCAGCACTTGGGAGCCACTGCGGGACAGGAAGGAACAAAGCCCCAGGGAAAGCTTCAGCAGAGGGAGGAGGCGAGTGAGGGTCACCCGGAGGCGGATCAGTGGCGGGCAGGACTTGGTGGAAGCAGCGGAGATCCAGATTCACCATGGGCTGCACATACACCCCGCACTATCCCCAGGTGTGTAGTACCGCACTCCACCAGCTGCGGTGCAGTAGCCTCTCCGGTACAATGTGTCAGTCACATATCAGGGGGTCCTGTGCTCTCCCGGCTGCTGCGCCTCCATCCCACATTATATACAGGACTCCATGCACTCTCCTACCTGCCGCACGTAAAAACGCTCCTGGTGCGGCACAGCGCCCCCTGCAGGGTGTTACTACTCCGCGCTCTGTCAGTCCCCGCACACACAGGCGCCCAGTGTGTCTAATGGGCTTTATAGTGCAGCAGTCCCCGGGTTGTTGTGTGCTCCCCTCCCCCTGTCATTACCCTCCCACCTCCTCCATTCCCCCCTCTCCCTCGTCTTCTCCCCTGTGGAGTTTGCTCCGGCTCAGTCCGGGATGGTTTACAGTCTCCTCAGGAGGGGATGCCGCCTCACGTTATGGCGGGTCCCTAGTTAGGTCATGCCAAGAGATTTCTGTCATTAATTGTCCAAGTCCTCCTACAGAACCTCACATGTGAAAAGAAATGGCAGCTGCTGCAGAAGCTCTTTTCCTTTGGGCCACCAAAATCCCCTGTGAGGATAAGTCCTCCCGCTGCGCTTTTCTTGCTCTCCTCATGGGATTCACTTAAGGAATACCCAGACATAACAAAGTGGCCACGGGACCCCCAGATCGGGGCTTTAGGGACTAGAACCATGTTTTATGTACGGACGGACTGGGAAGTCCCCAAACCGGCCGACCTGTAGATATAAAATAATCATGTATCGGAGGTGTCACGTGGACTCCGTGCTAGCGCCGCGCTTCCAGATGTCCCCATTTTTCCCTTTCTCAACCGTTTTAATTCCAAAGTTGTGGTTTTCGGAGAAATCACGCCAATTATTTATTTTCGAACAATATCCAGTTCAGTAACTTCTGACCAATGGGGTCATCTCACGCCTGGTCCTCTCAGGAGCGGGACACTTCAGTCACATGATGAACACAAATGGCGCCCAACGGACGGTTTTAGACAAAGCATAGTCCTGGGGAAAATGAAAAGTGGAGCCCGTAATGGCAAAATAATGTAGCAACGAGACAGTCGTGTTGAGTCAAGGCTACAGCACATTTAAGGGTGGTTTCCCACGCGGCAGGGATTCCGGGGAGCAGGAAAGGGGAATCCCTGCAGCCAAACGGTTCTGCCCGGACCCCCTATAGTGGGTTCCTCCTGTTTTCCACCCAGCTGTCCAGCTTTTTCTTCCTTTTATTTTCAGCCAGATCCGGACGGAACCCCAAGACGGAGGATCCCACGAAGATGTGAAACCCGTCTAAAATAAATAAGATGATCTTTTCCTCCACTTCTCAGACCGCAGACCAGACAAAATAGTCCCCAGGCCATCCTGAGCTGCGTAGATACAATACTAGAATCAAGCTTACTCTGGAGATACGATACCAGAACAAAATCTACTATGTAGATGAGGTACTAGAACAAAGCTTACTAATTGGATACAGTACCAAAACTAAGCATACGACAATAACAGAACCGAGCGCTCTACATAGATACAGTACCAGACCCAAGCTTACTACACTGATACTGTACTAGAACCAAGCTTACTACATAAATATGGTAACAACCCAGCTTCCGAAAAAAGATATGGTACCGAAACCAAGCTTACTACACAGATACCATATCAGAAATAAGCTTACTAGATAGATTTAGTACCATAACACAGCTTCCAACATAGATATGGTAACAGAACCAAACTTATTGCATAGATACCATACCAAAAATAAGCTTACTGTATAGGTACGGTACCAGAACCAAGCACGCTGTATAGATACAGTGCCAGACATAAGCTTACTATATAGATATTGTAACAGAACTAAGCACAGTGCGCAGATACAGTTCCAGAAATACGTTTAGATTTGTATCTGGCAGAATAATAAGTATTCACTAAGTCTATGGAGAATCGATAATTTCTGCATTGAATTTGCGTGTAAACAGCCAGCCCCCACCCAGCAAGTTGGTTTGTCCAGTCCGTCTTCTGGTTTGCTGGTAAATGTTTTGCCTCAAATGTCAGCAGAAGGTGCAGCCTATGAAGGCGGTTATAAGGGGAAAGGGACTTATTCCAAAGCGCTGGGGGGTAATTTATTTATTACCCCCCAGCAAGCTGGTTACTCATTTTACCGACCTCTAAAGGATGGATGGCTGAGTCAACCTTGACCCAGCTACCTGAACCATGCAGGGATTGAGCCTGCAGCCTTCAGGTCGTGAGCGAGAGTTTAGGACTGCGTACTGCTCCCCTAACACTCTGCGCCACATGAGGTCCTGCAGACAAGGGAAGGGGCGAAAGCTTAGTTCCGCCCCGCCCCTCCCACTGCAAACAGCCGGAGGTTAGAGGCAGAGAGCCGGCGAGGGGAAAGTGGAAGACAGCTCAGATGGTAGAGTATATCGGCCGGCCGTGAAAACGGCAGCCTATATACGCTCTTGTGAATAAGCCCTCACACTGTAGAAAAAATCTGCCGTGGAAATGAACATGCGGTGTGGAATTTAAATCCGCTGCATGTCAATTATAGCACCGGATTGTCCGTGAGGATTCCACCTCTTCAAATGATGAGGTCAGATCCTTACTGAATTCTGCATAACAAACCGCGCCAAATAATACAGTTTTTAATGCAAATTTTTGTTCTATTTAGCTGTAATAACTCAGCAAAACCAACTAATAAGTGAAGATTGTCAAATCTGCTTCGGCTCACTAATATCTCCAAAAAATGAGGGCCAACTTAGTTTAGAAATATTAAGAACAAAGTTTCTTAAAGTGTCCAAAACCAAATCTTCATCTGTTCTAACGCTGCATAGCGACATGTATCACAAAGCTTTCGCTGCTCTCTGGGTGGGTTTTCGTCTGCTGTATCTTATGCATGTGATGTGCTGCGATGTGTATATCCAAATTTCCATCTGAATGTGGTGTCAATGGTATGTACGCTGCCAACCAGCTTTATGCTTTTGTCTTAGATTGGGAATTTTCAACCTCACAGACCTTAATTTGGAAATGAGGGGAAAAAAAGGCTAAGGCTTGAGACTCGGTTTGGACCTATTTTAAAATGATGAAGTTCATCGGGTGCCTTTTTGATAAATCCTATACAGGGGGATTGTACTGTACATTGTTGAGAATTTGTGGGGCACAATCCATATTACAAATCTGTAGCAATTCCATCATGTTGGAACATAGCCCAGAAGGAGTAAACCTGTAAATGAGACAGACTGGTGATGTGACTAATGGCTATAAAAGGCCGTTAAGAGGTTAAATATCTTTATAAATAGACTATATACCTCATACAGTATGTGTTGCCAGTCCATGGTCTCCTCTAGACTGTGTAATTAGTGGCTGCTCTCTCGCCTTGCTATCCTGTCTGCTCAGTTGGACTGGTGCAAGACCTCTTTTATATAGGTGAAGTATGATCAGGGGGATAACCATAGGGGATGCAGAGGATGCAATTGCACCCGGCCCCCTGGAGCCTTAGGGGGAAAAAAATGGTCTCTCTTCTTCATAAAGGGAGCTCATACTATGAATAAAGCATTATATTTGGGGGCCCTGTTACAGATTTTGCATTGGGGCCCAGAAGCTTCAAGTTACGCCTCTGGATATGACCATGATGGCGAATTGTATAAAGAAGCCAAAGCATAAAATACTGACACTACGGGACCAATGTCCCTGCCACTAAGGTTTAGCGAAGACTACCATGGTGGAAAATATGATGATAAATATTGTTGTGCATTGTTATGATCATTTACCAGAATGTGGATTCGCTAAGCCACAATCCACTGTCTAGACTAGGGTGAGGAGTCTAAGAGATTTCCTGGTTTTCATCCTTTTCATCCTAAGAGATTTCCTGGTTTTCATCTTAGGAGTCTAAAAGATTTCCTGGTTTTCACTTTCTGGTGTTTTATGAGGCCAGCCTCACTTACGAAATATTTGGTAACCAAGAACCCTTAATTCCAGATGCTGAATCCAATGTCCTCCTGCTGATTGCTGTTCCTTGGGATGCTCTTTCTCCCCTAGAGTTTATCTAACCTGGACTGGTGACTCCTCCAGAGATCAGAGCCACTGCTTTAGCTTCCATCAGTTTCTCAATCCCCCTCAATGTTGGACAGATCCCGCTATCCCTCTCATGGGTCCCTGTGGCTTCTGCAGACTATCATGCTCTGTCTCCTACTGAGCTATTCAGCACCTTCACACACTCTGCAGTCCTTGCTACTTCTACTTGTGGCATAGCAAAAAATCCTCTTTATTTATTGGCTGGGAATCAGCCAATCACCAAATGTCCTTCTGTGTATGCTCTGTTCAAACTGGTGCACAATTGTTACACGTGACCAATTTATTGCACATTTTGTCGCATCTCTGTCCATCACCATGGTAAACCATTAACATTTAAGGTTAAGCCCCTTACATGGTATCCAAGGGGCAAAGAAGAGGCAATATTGGGGTCAAACCAGAGTCAGTTAAGAAACAGAAGTATAGAGACAAGAGTCAGGTTAGGAATAAACCTCAAACACAAAAAAATCCATTGCAGGATGATTCTCCTTTAAATGGGCTTCATGTAATCTTTGGTGCCGGTTGCCTTAACAGCCTGATGCCGCAGTGAGTCCAGAAGCAACAGAGTTGTGGCCTGAAATAGCAGGGCTGTGGGGAAGCTCAGCAGGCGACGCAGAAGAGGAGGAAAAGTTTGGTCTTGGTTTTATCGTTCAAATGTTATTGTTCAATAGTTTTATTGTTATACATATACATAGGTTTAAATAATATGTGAAATAGTGGGCAGTGATGTGGGCAACGACTGCTGGCAGGGAACAGTGCCCGGGTACAGTGGCTGAGATAGGAAAAGTATGGTGATGTTGAGTAAGACCCACGCAGGTAATTGAACATTTTTAATTGCATTGTATACATTAGAAAATATTATAGAAATCATGAATATGGGCGTTTAGTGCTTTTGCAAGGACACTGTAATGCCCAGTTGTCAATTTAGTCCTGCATTTCCCAGATGAATAACAGAGGAACCATACAATGCAGAACTTGTATGCAAGAATTCTTATTATTATTGGAATTTACTAAATCACATACGTCAGGCAATTTCTTTTAAGTAATTCCGAATTTTTTTCAGAAAGTTACTCCAAGTTAAATCCTCACTTTAAAAAATAACTAAAGGGGGCAACTTACTATTGCTGACCTGTCCTCCAGATAGGTCATCAATAGATGATCAGCAGAGAGCCGCCACTTGGGATCCCAGCCTACCAGCTGGTCCTCTGGCCCGCTGTCTGTGTAGCTGAGCCAAACATCCACACTGGGGTCGGAGCCGAAAGTGTAATAGTAGGTTACACTCCCATTGATTTCAATTACTTCTATTACACTTCCGACTTGAATCTCAATGTGATCGTGGCAGCAGGCTGGAAGATCAGATGATTGGTGGGTATCCTGAGCAACGGACCACCGCCAATCAACTATTGATGACCTATTCTTAGGATAAGTCAATAGTAAATGCCTGCCAAACCCTTTTAAAGCACTAATATATATGCCTTCACTGTCAATGACTAGCATGTTCTTACTAGCATGTTCTTATTTTTGCGTATCCAATAGAGGCCTTTTCAGATGTGCTAGATAACTGAGGTCTGAGCAGTTTAAAGTTCCCGTAAGAAAGGAAGATTCCTTTTAATACCCAAATAAGAAGTGACAAGCCGGCATACCTACAGTACATACAGCGTAACATCAGACCAAGGGTCACAACGCATTTCAAATCAATGTACAAAAAAAGAAATAAACAATAGGAAATGACAGCGTGAAAGGTCAGTGCGGTCCAGCCTGGCAGCGCGTGTACAGAAGCCTCACTGTGGTTTTTGTAATTTTTGCCACACGGTCTCCAAGTACCATCACTGTAAGTGTTCTCTGGGCGTTCTTAATAGGAACCGAAGTATGAATCAGAAGTGGCCCCAGCTGCCTGGGATTGTAAAAAAGAAGGATTTGCAGATGGTGCCTGGGCCAAATGGCATTCTAAACAGAGGCAGTGGGTTCATCCTCACGTTCCGAGCATGCTGACTAATAGTAACTGACTTTCATATAAATATAGTAAGTCATAACAAAGGAATGTTTGGTCCATAGTTAAAAGAAAATCACTTTTTCAGCAAGGACAATTTCCGTGTCTTAGTAAAAGCGGAAGAAAAACATAACATATCTATTTATATTATAAAGTACAATCAAGTCCTTGCTTGTGCTCCCAAGTGCCATCTGATGTTCATGACCTTAAGGAGATCCTAAGATACTTAATGAATTACTTGAGTATCTGTTGGGTGTACATCGGCTGCAGTCATCCCTGTGTCTCTCCTGGGGGTCCAAAAAACCCTTTGCCACATGAAAGGACAGTGGTACTATAAATGGTAAGTGGTGGCCTGGGTACAAACTTTGCTTTGGGGCCTAGTAATTTGAAGATGTGCCAAGACTTGTGTAGCTTGCATTCAACTATAGTACTTGCATCCTTTTATAAATCATAGGTGGCGTCAGTATGCTGAGGTGCTAACCAGTTTGCAAGCTAAATAGATACTTGTGCTGATATGTGATCATTTACAAGGCTGACATTGACGTAACTGCTGGACCCTAATATAAGATCTGTAACATGCCCCCCAAGTATAAGGCATCTGGTCTCTACACCCACTATAGTTTTGCCCCAGCAGGCTGATGATCAGGAATGAATGTTCATCCAATTGTTGCCCCATATAAAGGTTCTGGCGATCAGTTCACAAATGAGCATATGCTTGTGTGTCGGATGATTGTATCGGATGATTATGTTGTTTGTGAGGCACCAAAAGTCATCTTTCTCAACAGCATATCTTCCTGCGTAAATAGGGGATATACTGCTGACAATGATGAAAGTGTATGGGGAAATATGACCTTTTTCATGATGATTGTTTGCCCCCCTTACAGCCTTCATCAGTCCATGCAAAGGCTATTTAAGCAGGTGTTTTTATCGATCAGCATTCGTCAACTAGCTCAAATAGAGATGTCTAAAAGAACCCTTAGATTTCATGTAATTTAGCCCTCAGGTCATGTTGGAAAATATGTTTTAACCCCTTCATGAGCCCGCTTTATACCCAGCTGCGACTGCCTGGATAAGAGATAACGATGATCCCTGCAGTTAACTCTTTAGATTCTGACAGCGGTATTTAAATGGGCCGACTAAGGAAGAGGGCTTCCTCTATCATCTAAACAGGTTGCCCACAATGAGATCATCTTAGGTCTGCTGCCCTCTTGCTGTTCCAGATGGACTCGGGCGTCACTCTGCTCCTTCTGTATAAATGTACTTGTTTCTTCTACTTTCTATCAACACTGCACTAGTTAACCCTCTCAGTGCTCTCAGTTCAGCTGAAAGCTTAAATGGCAATCACCACCCTATTTAAGGGAGCTGGGAATCCTCCCTCCTTGCCTCAGTATTGACGTGTGTTTGTCTCTGACACTCAGCATCTCTAGGTCACCTGTCTCAGGACTGTTTTGTCTTTTTTATCCTGTTCTTGTATCTGTTTATTCTGGATGTTCTTTGCCTTGTGCTTTTGCCTGTGTGTGTTTCTCCATTTCCTCCCAGTCTACAAGGTCTCTGTGGTAAGTCAGTCGTGTTATGTGTACCCTATGTTCAGTACATCGTCCCTGTGCCCTGCCAGGAATAGTCAGCCCCAAGGTTCCAGTGATGGGGCCGTTCTTATCAGAACACCTACCCTGCTTTTAGGCAGGGGTCTTTCCATCTTCCTGATTTGCTAAGGGGAAGATTCCCCATCTGAGTTTGCCTTGCAACTGGGTTGAGCTTCCAGCCACACCAAGTCTGGTCAAAAAGCCAGGCCTGTTGGTTAGCACAATGGGTCCACACTCAGAGTCTCTAACAGATCATAGGCTGCCATTCAGCTACTATTACATCCTGGGGCCTTGTGAAGGCACTCAGGCCTGCTATTAATTTCCTCATATTATGTCTTATGTATGGCTTAGCAGAGTGCTTGTAAAAGTACAATATACTGCAGAAGACAGCAAGAAAATAATCCAGTATCCATAAAAGCATGGTTTTATTGAGTCATATTAAAATCCCAGCAGGAAAGACATACAATGGTGCGACAATTTGACGAGTTTCAAGTTGTCACGGCAACAAGTTGTGCTGTCTTTTGCAATTGATTGGTGGTGATCTGGTTCATTTTCCCAGTACAATATACTGCAATACTGAAGTATTGAAGCTACGGACCATACATATACAGTCAGGAGGATGATTTGTGATCTCCTCTATTATAGCTGTGTAACAGAAGCTGTGTGATCATCATCAGTAACTGTTAAAGGGGTGCCTGTATTCCCCTGTAGGCAGTTTCTGTGGTAGAGTTAATGTAATAGCATCACCCAAACTGAGATTTTGATTAGAAAATGAATACATAACCACCAAGTAGATCTTGGCTGCTCAGAATTTAGATCACAAGACCATCTAAGGACAAAGCGGGGGATAACTACAAAATCAATGAATTAAAAAATATCGCTTTTCCAAGTCATTGCATCAAAAATAGAAAATTGAAATGGCCATGTCTAGAGATGAGCGAACGTACTCGTTACGAGTACTTACGCACCCGAGCACCGCCATTTTCGAGTACAGCAGTACTCGCGCGTAAAGATTCGGGGGGCGCCGTGGCGGCACGGGGGGTAGCAGTGGGGAGTGGGGGGGAGAGGGAGAGAGAGAGGGCTCCCCCCTGTTCCCCGCTGCTCCCCCCCGCACTGAAGTACTCGAAAATGGCGGTACTCGGGTGCGTAAGTACTCGTTACGAGTACGTTCGCTCATCTCTAGCCATGTCCATAAAAATCCAGTTTATTAAAAGCTAAAAATTGAATAAAAGGCAGTCAAAAAGTTGTATGTACCCCTACATGGTACCAATGGAAACTACAGGTCGAGCCCTCACACAAGACCACTGACAAAAAAGGAAAATGTTATGGGGGCCAGAATGATACAAAGGAATAAAAAAAAAGAAAACAGGCATTTTTCAAGTAGTACAACTTAAAAAACTATGTAAATTAGGTATTGTTGTAATTGTACTGACCCACACAATACAGATGACATGCCCTTTTTTACCACATCATAAACATGCTGTAACCCCCCCCCCCCACACACACACACACACACCATCAAAAAATGGTAAAATGCCTTTTCTTCCATTTCACCCCACTTAGAAATTGTTAAGTTTTTCATTACATTATATGATACAATTGAAAAAAAACAACTCATTCCCCATAAGACACACTCTCATGTGGCTATGTTGATGGAATAATAAAGAAGTTATGATTTTTTTGAAAGGGGTTATACTCCATTATTCAAGTCTGTATCAAGAGAGGACCCATTCAGGTCCTTCATTTTATCAGCCGGAGATTGCCTGCAAAGAGTGTCTCTTACTTGCAGGAACCCACAACATTGATTTCAATAGCCACTGTGTAATGTTTTATTTACCTTGTGGTGGAACAGCTCATCTTGAATAGACCTGCCTTGTAAAATGGTTAAGTCTATTCTACAAACTTTAAAGTCTAGCTAAATTTTTAGAGATGTCATAATGACATGTCAGAAGTTTTGAAAGGTGTGGATCCAGGTGCTGAGTCCCCACCAATTGTTACAATTAAGGGTTGGAAGCAATTATACTGCCCAACAATGATTTTTTTTCGGGCTCAAAATTAGCGTATTCTTATGTATTTTCATCTGCAAGATTCAAAAATCACCATAAAAAATGACCGATTAGCTCTTGCTTTGGAGATACAGTGACATGTCATTTTTTAGAGTTTACATTTTTATTTTGAGGGAATTTTTTTTTTTTTTTGGGGGGGGGAGCTGTCACACCTCTACTGACATAACACAACGTTCTCTGTATGTTTGTAGGTTATAAACATAATAAATTTTACTATGACTGAGTTTCATATTGTTTCTGTTTTTCTTTTTTTTAGAATTTCTGGTTTTCCAGTGCTTTTGAATTGTAAAATTTGCTATATCAAAATGCCACAAAAATGTTTGAATTTAGTGAATAATTTTTGTTACATTTGTGGTGAAATAACATTTTCGTCACAGAAATGCAATCTGACGCCTCTTGTGAAGACTGCCTATCATCATTACTTTGGTATGAAGGTAGGGGACCAGGATAAGTCATGGGCTCCACATATATGTTGCAACTCTTGTTCAGTTAAACTACGAGAATGGCTGAAAAATGAAAAAAACATCTATGGCTTTTGCTTTGCCTATGGTTTGGTGGGAGCCTACAAACCATACAGATGACTGCTATTTCTGTTTGACTCCGCCTATAAAGGCAGGATTGTCAATTAAGAAAACAAGAACAGTTCAATACCCGAATCTTCCATCTGCTATTCGACCTATTTCATATTCAGATAGTTTACCAGTTCCTACTCCACCCCAACATTATGAGCTTGAAGTAGAAAATGAAGAAAGGGTGGAAAAAGAAGAACCCAACAAGCCTTCCACATCCCATGACCCTGACTTTGAGGTAAAAGATGATACACCGCACAGACTGAGTCAAGCAGAATTGAGTGATCTCATTCGAGACCTTGACTTGTCAAAGGAGAAGGTGGAACTTCTAGGGTCAAGACTACAGCAATGGAATCTTCTCCAACGTGATGTCAGGGTCTCACAGTACAGAGAACATCAGAGGGATCTGCTGCCTTTTTTGAGAAGAAAAACAATCTGGTTGTTTGCTGCGATGTTAATGGCTTGATTAAATGTTTGAATGTGAACCATGTACACAGTAAAGAAGTCAGCGCCACACCATGTATCCCAACTAGAGATGAGCGAGCATGCTCGGATAAGGCAGTTACTCAAGCGAGCATCGCTCTTCTCGAGTAACTGCATTCTTGTCTGAGCAGGCTCGAGGGCGGCGGGGGGGAGAGTGAGAGAGATCTCTCTCTCCCCCTGCTACCCCCCATCGCTCCCCACTCCCCCCCGCCCCCATGAGCCTGCTTGGACGAGAATGCAGTTACTCGAGAAAAGAGGTGCTCGCTCGAGTAACTGCCTTAGTCGAGCGTGCTCGCTCATCTCTAATCCAAACCAAGTGGAGGAAGTAATATAGCAGCTGGTGCCAGCAACCAAAAAACGACCGTCGATTTCCCGGTCTCCAAGATCCAATCCAGCATACACAGACAGGAGCCGCACTCAGGAACTCAATTCCACTTTTTTAAGGTTTAAAGAGGAGAATCCATCAGGTTTACTGTAACTCTGTAAAAATGCAACGTTTCGACACAAGTGGTCTTTGTCAAGCATGAATTTGAACCATGATCCAACTGAATGGAGGCTATTCATAGACTCCTCCAAGCTTAGTTTGAAAGCTGTATTACTGCACAACGGCAACCATCTTCCTTCTATTCCTGTTGGTCATGCAGTTCACATGAAGGAGACGTATGCAAACATGACAGCCCTCCTCGACTATTTCGGTAATGGAACAAAGATATCAGGGCCATTGAAATGAAGCAATGGCTGTGTGAAACTGACCTCAGGTGATTTGTGATGAAGAACTTCAAGAAACTTTGGTGACAACTACTCTGTTGGTAGCGCTAAGGTTGTGTTACGTGTGCTGCTGGGATCTGTAGTTATAGGCTTCCTAGCAGCACAGCCCTCACAGGGTTAATTGATTGAGCTGGCTGGGTGTGGTACTTCCTGCTAGCCAATTTCCTGAGTCTATGCTGACATATAAACCCAGCTCCAGGTCAGTCTCTGTCTGGTGTTCATGGTGAGCAGTCATGAATCCTTGTCTGTTTGTTAAAGCTTGCTGTGTGAGCTGTGTCTTGCTGGTTCATGTCCGTTTGTTTGTTTATATTCTGTCAGTTTTGTATTAGCTTGTTGTGTGAGCGGCTATCTGTGTCCTGTCCTGTTGCAGCCTTCTGTGTGAACTGTGTCTGGTTCTGCTGGACTCCTGGTTAGTGTAGGGACTAGCAGTATAACCAGGAGCCATGAAGTGGCCTGCTAGCTTTCACGTTTTGTACAAAATGTCAACTAATGCCTGGTATTTATATTCAGCTTCCTATCTGTTACTAGTGGTAACATTTTGGCTGTTGTATGCTGTGTATTCTGGCTCTCTGTGTCCTGTTGTTCAGTCTGTGTCATGTGGCATGTGAATGCATCCTGTTCTGGTGCGTGGCTCCTAGGATCAGCTAGGGCCCAGATCCGAAGACCGCTGGGCCGCCCTTATGGGGGCGATGTCCCTGCTTAGGTATGGCCATGTCATCCTCCGGTAGTAGAGAGTCAGTTGTCAGAAACCCGTGTGCATATGTAGTCCTCCTTTGGTCACGATTGTGTGGGCCCCGTGCTTACTTTGCCCACACGATCGTAGCATAATGCTCCCCCTTTTGTAAGTGGGGGGGGGGCATTATGTTGGTGTATGGATATGTTATGTTGCTTTATTATGTTGTATGCAGTATATTATTATGTTGTGCAACATCTGTTAGTATGTTCTATGTTGGTATGTAGTATGCAGTATGTTAGCTATGTTGTTACGTGTGCTGCTAGGAAGCTTAGAACTACAGCAGCACACGTAACAGGTTAGTTATATTGGTTGTCACCCAGTTATATCAAAATTAATACAACTAATTGAATGATTAGTTAAAAAGAATTTATACCAATATGATAGAAGATGAAAACTCAATGGGGCAGATTTACTATTCAAAACATGAGTTTTCAGCGCCAACCACACCAGTAAACTGTCTTATATGCTTTGTGCCAAATTTACTACGTGTTTTTAGATATTTTCGGACATGTTTTCTGAAAAGAGAGTGGGGCTTTGTGAAAAGGGGATGTGGCTTAAATTCTGTAAAAAATTTCACCAAAATTTTGGCACAATTTTTGGCATTAACTTAACCAGCTAATAGGTGGTATGTACTTAGACTAGACAGTCTTAAAATTTGACTGATTTACCATGAGTCGCTGTGATGAGTGTGGCACATTTTGTCTCACTTTGCACTGTCTAACTTTTAGACGGTGTTAGTAAATGTGCCCTAATGACTTTATTGTAATTGGGCAATGCTATTTGATTGTAACTGGTATCAAGCACTCTGCAGCTGACAGAATGTGATCTGTGACTTCTGAGGAAAATGCAGCCAGTTTATACTTTAATCTTTCCATATTTATATTTCCTGACAGAATTTTTCCAGGCACAGAAATCAATAGGTTAGAACATTATTTATATGCTGGGTATAACTTCCACAGACTGAACTTTTATAGGTATGCAGAAAATGTATGTTAAAAACAGAAATCTAGATGTGTATCCCCTAGATCTTGTTACCGGGGTCAGGAGGACAGTGTGCCGTATGCTGCAATACTTGGATGTATTATACACAGGGAAAAAAGCTTTGGAAGCGCAAGAGCAATTCAATAAAATTATAAATGGAATTGTTCCCGTTTGAAGAAAGAACAATCCTAGTATAATAACTTGCTGTACTGCTGGCAAAATCAATATTCCTGCACGTACCTTGCAGCTGTCGGATCTGTTGGCACAGGATGTCCTGATGGGTGGACAAAGGTCACACACTGGGTCACTGTTCTTTGTTACTCAATTAGGTGCAAAATGATGTGCTGATCCATTTCATACTATATCTTTCTAGTGTTTAAAGCTGTTTTTATCTGATATTGAGCACCAAATTACCAGCATAACCGTAGAGGTACTGCCTGCAGCCACCACCTGAGAATCGGAGGGGGTATATTACCTGTAGTTGTTCTTTGCCATTTCTCCGATCCGGCATTTCTGCATCCCGTTTTCAGCCCTCCAAGGTGGCTGACACAATCTTTAGACTACCTAATCTACACAGTACATTGGTAGTATTAGACATCCAATGCGCTCTATCTGCTCTGTGATTGGCCAGAGCTGTTCACGTGATCAACACTGGCCAATCACATTAAGTAGTTAGAAAATTGCTGCAGCCATTATGGACGGATGAAAGTGACGCCTGAAACCAGTGGATCAGAGGGGCAGCAGAGAAGAACAACTGCAGATAATATACCCCTCCCCATCACCTCTTGTTCCAAGACAGAGTTATGTCCTGGGGAGTTGCTTACCATTGACTGTTAACATTTAAATTGGTTCTCAATGAATCACGCAATTTATATGGCTAAACATTTTTATGTTGAATCTTTTTTTCATTGAGTTCCAATGTGTTTATTAAGTCTTCCCTAAAAGTGTATATATGTTAGCAAAAATACTCAATTTATACAACAGATCATTTTCTGAAGACACATTCCCTTTTAATGCCTGGAGCCCTGTGTGGCACTACTCTGACAACTTTATTTACACAGTTAAGTAACCTGTCACTTGTTAACTGCAGTTGCGACCTGTAAATTGGCCCCACATTTACAGCAGTCAACACAATCGTAACCGGCAAATAATTTTTTTCAAACATTTGTAAGCGTTCAGTTCAGTGTTGTAAGAAGATGGAAATTGGCAGAAAGGAGCTCATCACTTCAGTAAGAAAGATATATCTTGCAAATGGTTTGCAGACACACAAAGTCACCTGCACTTTGTCATAATGTACTTCTCATTAAAGGCTATGGAAACCTTTGTGCATGGAAAATCAATACACACATATCTTGCTAAGTCCTTACAAAAATGAAATGATGCAGTTATCTGTTTTTAGTGGTGAGTTTTCCTTCTCATACATTTAAAAAGTCTCATACTTGGTTTGCAGTCTCTCCTACATTCAGGTTTATGGCTCTGGGGCATTTCCAGGACTGATCAGAAGGTCACTATCTTGAATGCATATGATGCCAGCTACCCCTTCTCTCTTCTCTTTCATAGGCTGTGTAGTATAACCACACGCACTTAATGCAACACAGCTATCTCTCTGTCTATGTCATCCTCTCTCTGAGTAGCTATTGGTCTGCTTCCCCTCATTGCTGATAAGAGCGGAAAATTCCCCCAGAGTGAATTACAGACCTGTGTAATAGTAGCTTTCTCTGATCTCTGGCCTCCTGATCTCCTCTACCATCCCCCAGCACTGTTGTACAGCTCTGTCATAGCTCAGTGGAAAGTCAGTGAATGCACGTTTACAACAGGTGAGCAGGCTAGGGGAGGAGTTGTCAGTTTACTTTGACTGATACAATATGCTAAGATTTCAGTCCTCCAATCTGCAGCACCTTGGAAAACAATACAAATATAGAAATCAATCAGAAATTTTTAATAAAAACCAATTACAAAAAGTCTTCATTTTCAATAACACATTGATTACATAAAAATAGTGCAAATATATACATAGCCTTTAAGCCACTGTATACAGACACATTCAATGCAATCTGCCATCATATGAACCCCATTGCAATGTCAGCACTGTGCAATGCCAGGCGCCTTTTTCAGGCCTTGTTTGTGCTTATGTCACCGAGGCTACTGTGTGATACATACAGTATATATTCTTGTGCTATTTACTATGCCTCATAGAGTCCAAGAGATATTTATTTGTTCCCTATATATTACTAGTAAAAAATAGACACCATGGGGAAAAAAAACTAAAACATTATTGCAGCAAATACTGTAGTAAATACTTAATGACACTAATTGTAAAAAAAATCAAGCACCTAGAAGGAGTTGTCAGAAACTATCTATGTGTGACTGTAATGTTAATATAAATGATTACAATATCAGAGCAAAAGGATAATTAATTGTGGAAAAATGAACACTTATAGGGTATGGGCGGGCATGGAGGCTCTAGTAATAATAATAATCTTTATTTGTATAGCGCCAACGTATTCCGCAGCGCTTTTGAGGCACGTAGGGAATACAAAGAATATGAAATTTGTAATACCCTGTTGTACCACCTCTAGCTTGGATCAAGATGTGATACAGGCGGGCATGGAGGTATACTGGTTCTGTATGTTATCCTGCGACATATTTGTTGTAACTGAGCCTCTAGATCATGCAAACTCAGACTGTCGAAGTTGGTCCCATATATGTTCTATTGGGATTACATCTGATGCCTAGACAGGCCATGGAAGTGTGACAATGTTGTGGAGTCATTCCTGTAATACCCTTGTCGTGTACTAGAAAATGCCTCTTGAAAACCCTGCCATAAGAGGCAACACATGTGGCTGCAGGATGTCCTGAACGTATCACTGAGCTGTCATTGTACCTCATACCACTATTAGGTGTGACTGACTGTTGTATGCGTTGGCCCCCTGGACCATCACACCAGTAGTGGGGGCAGTGTACCACTCCACACAAAGGCAGGATTGAGTTGCTCACCCCAAGGTGAAAAGAGACAGGTTTGGCATCATCGTGTTCTACAGGGAAGCACTAAGAAGAAGAGGTAGTTGAAGGATGCTGAGAGTGTTCAGAAACCCGTCTTGGCTGGAATAAAGACTTGTTCATGAATGGCTGGACATAGATAGCAAAAGGAAAATAAAAGACTGCAATCAGTCACTGGAGGTTACTGCACTGTAATCACTGTCAGTTTGCAGAACTAGTATCTGACTACATTATTTGGTGACTGCATTACTTAGAGGTACTGTTGTATCCAAGCTTGTCACATTATAAACGTTGTCTTATAGAAATTCTGTCTCCGATCAGTCTATCTATCCATCCATCCAGTGGCAAGGTATGGGGGTCGCAGAGGTCACACTTATGACCGGGCCCCTTAGTGGCAAGACAAAACTCACTGTTTCTCACTGATGCCAAATCCAGTGCACAGCATGTGTGTGTTGCCCGACTGCTTCTCCAGCCAATCTCCAACTCTGTGGTGTATACATTGAACCCTGAGAGCTGGATATTGGCTCGGGAAAGAGTAGAGCCACACACATGCTGTGTGGTGCTTCTGGGATCAGTGTGAGACAGTGATTTGGGTGGAAGGGTCCACTTCATTGGGTGACCAGTAGTGGCATCTAGCTTAAATTGTATAATTCAACTTAGAAAAGAGGCAAACGACACTCACCATCGGAGGACCAGCACTGACCGCAACTCTGTAAGGCAACTCAAAGGTGCTTCACCCTAAGTCAAAGAATATCAAAAATCCAGAAAGGAAAGATGAAAAGTTGACACTCGTTGGTATTCAGAATAAAAGGCAGCACTTGATTTCATAACAAATATAGCAGGTGACAAACAGGACCCCATGCACACAGAATAGACGACAGCTGTTTCACGTCACAGGACGCTTTATCAAACCTTCACAAATCCTAAGGAACTAGAGCTGTATTTAAATGCAACACCCCATTTGTTGTCTAGTAACCAGTAAACAATTAAGACAAACAGTTAAAATCATAGAAAAACGTGCAATTTATTTCTGTCATTTAAACCCAATCCTCCCAAAGGGTTTATTCTACTGATCCATTTTGCTTCTCGCTTTGCAGAACTGGTATCTGACTACATTATTTGGTGACTGCATTACTGCGTGACTGCTGTTGTATCCAAGCTTGTCATATTATAAACATTGTCCTATAGAAATTCTGTCTCCAATCAGTCTATCTATCCATCCATCCAGTGGCGTAGGTATAGGGGTTGCAGAGGTCATACTTGTGACCGGGCAACTAAGTGGCAGGACAAAACTCACTGTCTCTCACTGATTCCAAATCCAGTGCACAGCATGTGTGTGTTGCCCGACTCCTTCCCCAGCTAATCTCCTACTCTGTGGTGCAAACATTGAACCCTGAGACATGGAAATTGGTTCGGGAAAGAATAGAGCGACACACACACATGCTGTGTGCTGTGTCTGGGATCAGTGTGAGACAGTGATTTGGGTGGAAGGGTCCACTTCATTGGGTGACCAGTAGTGGCATCTAGCTTAAATGGTATTGTGGTTGCGGTCACTGGTCACTTCCCATGCCACTCCCCTGGTTGGCGAGTTTGCTACAACTCATGCTATGAGGCCTCCCCAGCTCTACAACCTACTGCCCCCTGGGACACTTGCCCTCACCTGTCGGTAGGTTGCTACTTTTGTCACCAAAAAATATTGGTCAGGGTAAAAAGGGGCATGGTTCAGGGACATGGTTTGGAGCATGGTTTATCACATCACATGATTTTAGCTCAATTCTACTACTAATGTATGATTAGATTAGCCAATATTAAACTTGCCATGATAGTAATAGTGCCCCTCCAGTGGCCCCAACATTAATAGTGCCCCCATCAGTGGTCCTAATTAGTAAAATAATAATGCCCCCTCTCGGTAGCCCTAATAGTAATAGTACCCCCTTAATGGCTCCAATAGTAACATAGCCCCCTTTAGCAGCCTCAATAGTAAAAATGCCCACTTAGTTGCTCCAATAGTAATAATGCCCCTTCTTAGTAGTCCGAAAAGTAATAGTAGCTCCTCTTAATGGCCTCAACAGTAACAGTAACACCTTAATGGCCTCAATACTGAAATTGCCTGCCTTAGTGGTCCCAATAGTAATATTATCTCTCCTTAGTGTCCCCAATTATGATAATACCCCCTTCCTTAGATACCCCAATAATAATAGTGCCCCCTCTTCAGTAAACAGCCTCCTCTTATAGAACAATCTGTTTATCACTTACAGTCAGGATTGTGTATCTGCATGCAGACAGCAGGCCTTTCTATTGCAAATGATCAGCTCAGCTCTTGCTCTCATAGTGTGCTGGACCCAGGGGGTACGACTAATGCTTTGCAGAGAGAGAGAGACCACTGTCCAGATACAGGAGATGCACAGTCCTGACAGTGAGTGATAAACAAGAGGATCAGAAGAGTTGCCATCCGTCCATAAACATAATTTTTCACCGGCAATTAAAAAAAACTATTTTTGACACCAGCTTCTAGATGTAATTACCAGCTAAGCCGACCATTTACCAGATGGGTGGCAATCTTAGTTACAATACCCCACCCCATATGAATGAAGCAGTGGCCAAGCATACACATTGCTGCTCCAATCTTCTTTATGGTATTGCTGAACAGAGGCCAAGTAATCTTCATCCATTTCATAGAAACGAATGGAGTGGCAGTGTACATGCTCAACTACCGCTCAATTTATATGGGAGGAAACATTGAACTTTCTCTTCTTATGATGAGTCGGGGTTCCAGCAGTCAGACCCTGACTGATCAGACACCTATCCTCTATCGCGTCGATAGGAAGTACCTTAAATCTTGGCACAATGTTTTAAAGGGATCATGAGAAAGAGGGTCTTGCCTAATTATGTTAATGAGCTGACAGCCCATCACTCTCCTATGATGTCACTGACAATGGTGGCTGAGATACCATGTGACCTCTTGTCCCAAGGCAACTGGGAGTTTTTTTTTTAACTAATCAAGAAAAACTAACTATAGATAGGTAAACCTGGTTAACAAAATATTCCCTTCTCCAATTCACCTCTTCCATGAACATATACTATACCCGAATTATGGACTTATGTTGATATGTCAAGCCAAAATAATATTAGCGTGTTGATTTTGAGCTACTTGTCCATTCTTGGCCACATCTGCAACTTTCTTTTTTTTTTGCATAAATTATTTAAATGCTGTTAAACCTCATGTGAGGGATGATGAGTCATGGGTTTTGGGCAGGGTTCTCTGCACACTATTGTCCCTCTAATTTACAGTTTGTCTAGTTGTGATGCTCACGTTTGCTTAAAGAGTTCATTTCAATTCCTTTTGTTTGAAGAAGCTGTTTTCAGACATATGTTTAGGTTGATGGTTTTTGCTTGCTGTTCCTGTCTTTTTAGACCCTTGAGTTCATTGTATGTGAAAAGCCCAAAAAAGGCAGATGTTTTTGAGACAGTTGAAACCGCATACCTGGCATTTACAATGAGAGCATTCTCAAGGTCCATAGTTCATTCCTTTTACTAATGCTTACCTGCACAATAACCGATCCTTAAGTGTCAGTGCACACCTTCTAAAAACAAGACCCTGACTATACCGGTAACACTAACTGTATTTCTTTTAGCTAGTGCACTTTATTCCTTAAACCAATGATCGATTTTATTTGCGCACATGAATATTTGCTGGTCCATATACAGAATCATAAAATTATGTAAGTTACCAATACATTTCAATCCTCTGCCATGCTCCCCAGAGCTCTGCATGGCCTATAAGACTCCCTGCATTTTCACGGTGCTCTCTCCAGTGGTGTTTTCCACAAAGAGAAACATTACTACCCTCCCAGACTCACATTGGTGGCTTCTTGCCTAGCCTACCAGAAACTTACTTTACATTGATATGGGGGCAAGAAACTTGAAACAGCTATATGTAGAGATGGGTATTCTGGTTTGGTTTACATCTCTAGTTATGTTGCAAGGTCTATTGAATGGTCAGATATTGACTCATAGGGTAGCTACTTTTCAATAGCTGGTGCTGTGGAGGCATTATTCCATTACTCGATTCTTCTGCATTAACGAAGTTACAACTGACATAAGAAACATCATAAGGAAGTGAAAAGGAAACTAGAGGTGAACCGTTACATTCATGCAGGGTGCAAGTACAGCAAACCTCACGGACGTCTAAACTTTATGCGATCAATGTCTGCAACGGATCAACTTATTTATACATTAATTAAGACACCAACACATGGGAAACACCAATATAGGAGTTGGAATGCTCTCCCTAACCAACTTCAGCTTGGGGACCCTGCCTGTAAGCAGGGTAATTGTCCCTATATGGATGGACCCATGTCTCAATCCTAGGACATCTAGCTTCCCTATCCTCATTGGAGGATAGGGAAACATATATAGTAGATGGAAATGCTACCAGAATAAACCCTACAGCAAAAGTGATAGAGTGCTCTGCTGGGTTCCGTTGTTCTACATGGGTTTCCAGCAACACAGCTCCACAGGTGGGGGTTGATTTAGCTGGATGGGTGTGGAATCCCCCAGGTTTGCTGCTCATATATACTAGCTCCTCTGCTAGAGGCTGCTGGTCTTTCTCCTGTTTGTTCACAGTGTTTAGGTGTGAACAGTGTCATGTTTCTGCATTTCTGTCCATGTGGCTGGACGTAGGGTGTGAACAGGGTGCATGGTGTTCTGTCTTGTATGCAAATCCCTGCCATTTGGTGTTAGCTGCGTTTAGTCCTGCTGTATTTTGTTTGTCATCTACGTCTAGGTAGGTCCCTTTCTGCGCAGGCCATCCCTGTCAGGATGATAACCTCACATGCAGACAGGTTTCATGTGGAAGTTGTCTAATAAGAGTAGGGACCCGCGAGACAACAAGGACCCTTGAAGTGGGCTTGTGGGCTTAAGTATCTTGGCCAAAATACAAACTAATACCTCGTATATTCTATAGTTATTCCATATGGTTATGTGTGCAGGTATGCAGGTGAATGTTTTGAGCACTTGTCAGTCGTTGGTTAATTTCTGTCCCCGAGTATGAAGTCTAATTTGCAGTTCAGCAGTTCCATCTTAATATAACAGTCGGCGAGCATGAAGTTCATTTTTCAGTTCAGCAATTCCATCTGAGTTTGCCAGTTCATGGGTATGGAAGACGTAACAAGCTGCAGGGGACTGCTGCCACACCAAACACCTCAAAAGAATAACCAGCATCCATGTAGATGTGGGCTCTGATTAAATACACTTTAATTATGGCTGATTGGCCAGCTAGGGGAAACAACTCCCTGTCAGTTCATACACCACAGCAGAAACTGTAGCAGGGAAGACTAAACACTGAGGGATTCCTGACAGATGACTCCTAAGTGAACTGTGGCAGTGATGGCACATCCGCCGAAGATGCAATCACGTGTGCTGGGGCTGATGTCGTGATGTCACCCCGGCATCACTTTCTGATTGTGGCTGGCGCACTGCAACATGTATATAACAAGCAATAAAAAGAAACTCTGAGAAGACACCTACTAAAAAGACATTAAAAAAATAGGAACATGGCATTTATATTGTTACATGAAAGCTTTGGCTATAAAGAAAATTGACTATGGAGAACTGATTGGCACACATTGTTCACAAAAACTAAACTGACCAGAGACTTTAGAGAAGGAGGATATCTATTCAATGTGTCCTTGAAAGAGTTCGCTATTATGCAGAATAAACAATGAACTTATGATACCATGTTATTAAAGTGTATTAGAAATTTTATTCTCCATTTCATATTTTTGGAATCTGTTGGCTTGCTATCAATTGGTAATCTGGTGATGGGGCTATTTTGAAGGACTCTATGTTAGGACAAATTTGAGATTATTGGGCCATGGGGATAACAGAGTTCTTCTTGACATGTAAATGAGACGTGTAACCTGTACTTAGGAAACCAAACGACATGCAAGAATCTGGTGGTCTTCCAATTTCCAAGTATATTGCATTCCACTGAGACCCTGGATAATGATAAACTAGCCTGGTCCTCCAACAAATTGTACAGTTTCTTGGAAGTAAATTTATGACTATTCTAACATAGTTGAAAGTTGAAGAAATTCCAAAGCAACATCAATTTTGTGACTCAAGTGAAGAATACTTTATTTGCACCAAGTTACACACTAGCAAATAACATAGCATTGTTTTGGCCAAATCGCCTTTCTCAGGGTCATACTATCACATCCATCCAGTCCTGAGGAGGTGACTGACCAACAGATTCAAAGATAGAGGACAGGTACAGGCGGGATGACGTGTAGAACACAGGGGCTCTCAGAGATGCTAGAGAAGAGACAGGACAACAGGCAGTGGTAGAAACATAAGTGGGGCCTAGGATCTTTCCCTGATTTACCCCTGACTGGACCTGCCTATAAAGCAAAGCACCCACCCTGAAAAGGGCAACCCCACATCTGGAACACAAAATAGATTACCTATACATCCCTAGGTGGAATGTGGAAGAGAGAATTCTTATTACTTGAGGACAGAGCGGGTCAGGACAGACAAACAAACAAAATGAGAACAGAGCTCGAGAGTGACCACATTCAGCACCAGAGAGAGGAGTTGAACGTCACAGTCCAAAATCCAATGTCCAAAAAGACAAACATACAAAGTGACACTAAGAAGCATTTGGCAAATACATCTCACAACTGATCAGAACCAGTATACATGTGTATTATCAGAATCCTATGCAAAAAGGAGCTAGAATAGTTACCCTAAGCAAGCTACTGATAGGCTGACTGAGATGTCAGCCACCTTATCAGCACTATCACAGAAGAGAGGAGTATCTTCCTTTGCCTCCAGCATCAATTGCCACTGTGCTGTACATGTCACATTGTCCAGCGCTGATACCGTGACATTACACTGGACTCACACATGCGCCAGAACCTGGTTGGTGCCAGCAGCACCGTAAAACATATTTGTGCACATGGACACCTCCTTCTTGGAAGTTGTGACACTAAGATGACAATATTGTGCTATAGATAATGTTACAATTGACAGTAGTGTAATAGGCTGGCTGTCCACGGGCGCGGTGTCATTGCGAGATCCGCAGTGATAAATCGCACACTGAGCTCGCGTGACACGCTTTCCATAGGATAGCTATGGAAAGCGCCGCCTACTGCACACGAGCAGAAGATCATAGTGATTTTCCGCTTGCGTGATTACAATCACGGCATGCCACGATTCTCTGCGGTGAGCCTATCATTAATATTGGCTCATCGCGGAGACCTTTTAGTGCTCCCCACTCCTCCCCCACGGCGGAATATCGCTAGCGGCTGTGGACAGGCGGCCTTACTCTAAGGACATGAATTGTTTGAATTACTACAATAAAATAAACTTAGCTGGGAATACACAACAGTTGAATTACAACTTGCAGTGCTCCCATTGAAGTTTTGCAAGACTAGTAACGGTCGTATAAACTCACTGTAGTGTTATCTAGGTCATTCCTTTTGATAATATGAAATTCTGGAAACTGGATACCGGAATATTTGTAGATGTGAGGAAGGGGTTAGCCAACACATGAAAGCTACAATGTGAGTCATAGACACAGGACAATATTTATTCATAATTTGTCAGAGTTAAACAACAAGATATACATGTTCAGCCGAAATTGGCTCTGAGTAATTGAGCAATAGAATTAAACTCAAATCTGCTGATGAGAAACAGGCACATAGCAAACTACTGCAAATAAGTTCTGAGAGCTTTATATGTGCTGTAGGCGTCAATTTTAGGAACTTAAAGGGGATCTCTCAGCCCACATAGTATGGTTGTGCTTTAGATACAAGCAGTGTGTGTTTTCGGTACTGGGAAGATTGTCTCTGCTGCCAACACCAATTAAGTGACTCAACTTCCACCTAAAGGTACTTTTGAACACGTGAACACGTGCCGCTGACAGGGCACCAAGTGAGAAATCGCTAAATCGTTGAAGTCCCTTGGTTTTTAGCAGAACTAAAAACCAAGCAATTATCGGACCGTGTAAACAGGAAACTCAATGTTTGAACGACTTCTGTTTACTGTTAATGAAATCAGGAAGCCGGAACAATCCACCCACATTCACAGAACGACTATCACTCCTGTGCATTACAGCCAGGTCCTAGTCCTTGGGATGGTGGTCGGAAGCTGACGCATCCGACAGTTGTCCCGTGTGAAGGGAACTTCAGACAGGCTTTCCTGGTAGACTGCTTGGTTGAGTGTTCAATCACAAGAATGCATCGGCATATATATTTATATATACATGTATATATCTGTACCATGGAAAACCCTATTTTCTTTCTTTACATACAAAAAATAATACTTTGCATACAAAGCAACTTAAATAGATTTAGGGAACTAAAGTTCATTTGAACATGTTGAAAAGTGATTTAGGGTGGGTTTAGACCAGTCTACAGACATCCTTTCCATCCAAGGGGTCCATTTGAATAACCAAATATGGCATTAAAATAAAATCACGAATGGAACTATAATTGACTGTGATATTATGTTCTCCAAAAAAAAGAGAGAATTGAACAAAAAGTTTGCACCTCTGGTCACCATTTGACTCATTAAAGTCGATGGTTCCATTTAACCGCTTGAGTGGCGGGTTTCCTACCACCCTGTCGTGCCCACCAGGGCAGGTTTTTTAAAATGGTCTAATCATTGAATTTCAACTAATTTTGCAGTTGCGTCTCAAGAGCCATAACTTTTTCATTTTTCCATTGACATGGCCATATAAGGGCTTGTTTTTTGCGGGACAAGTTGTGATTTTTTTTAAACAGGGGGGAGGAAAAAAAGAAATGGGGAAAAAAGAAAAAAAGGGGCCATGTCATTAAGGGGTTAAATAATGTATTAACTTCCTTCTCTGGGTCATTATGACGCATGGATACCACATGTGTGATTGTATTTTTGATTTTTTACAAAGTAAAGGGAGACAAGTGTTTTTATAATTTTTTTTTTTTAAAATTTTTTTTTTTCCCTTTAGGGGACTTCCACAGGGACTCATCAGGACTAGAGATGAGCGAACGTGTTCTTAACGAGTACTTACGCACCCGAACACTGGCTTTTCCGAGGACTTCAGTGTTCGCGCGTAAAGATTCGGGGGGCGCCGGGGGGCGGGGAGAGGCGCGGCGGCGCGGGCGGCAGCAGCGGGGAACAGGGGGGAGCCCTCTCTCTCTCCCTCTCCCCCCCACTCCCCGCCGCACCCCCCCGCGCTGCCACAACGACCCCCGAACTTTTTTCGCCCGAGCACGGAAGTCCTCGCAAAGTTCGGTGTTCGGGCGAAAAGGGGCGGGGCCGAACACGTTCGCTCATCTCTAATCAGGACCCCTGATCACATTCCAGGGGTCCGATGGTGACAGCCCTTTACATGCTGCAGTGACAGCCCTTTACATGCTGCAGTCACATAGACTGCAGCATGTAAAGGGTTAACACAGCAGAGATCGGAGGTTTTCTCTGATCTCTGCTGTAAGAGCTAGTACCTAGCTGTCCTCTGACAGCTAACAACCAGCTCTCCCTGCCACAGAGACCATCGGCTTGCTTCTGACAAGCTGATGGCCTCTATGGCAACCTGTAAACAAAGCAGGAGGTTGCCGACATATCGGCAATATCTTCTGCTGGTTTTTCAAAGCCCTTGCACTGCTCTGTGTGGGTCTGTGCAGGCAGAGCACAATGTCACAGCTTGTGGCATTGTGCTCTGCAGCTCCCATAGTGATACATAGCCCGGAAATCTTCCGGGGTATATCACTATGAGCAGTGGAGCTCGTCCCGGAAAATTTCCGGGCGTGCCACTCAAGGGGTTAAATACCATTTTCAACTTTCCAAACAGAACTCTGGGACGAAAAGGCTGTAAGTGCACAAACACAGCCTAAACGCAGCCTAAAGCTCTCTAAAATGTTCCTTTGAGTTACGCTGGGAGAAACATATTGTTAAAGTAGGCTATAAAATGTTATTAAAAGGAAAGTCGTCGTCTGACAAACTGCAACATGATTGACAGATGTAGATGCACTGCGTTTGGCTTAGGACTAAACCAAGCAGTGGAGTCTAAGGAATTGTGAGCTCTTCACCCTTAACCCCTGCAAGGGGTTATGAACTTGCCTATAGGGAATCCCCAAGTTGATATCCCATATTAGTATAAGTTAGAAAAAGTTGGCATGTAAATACCAAATCATGGTACTAAGTCAGTTAGGAAGAATTGTAGTTGAACAGAGCACAGGTGAGGCAAGCAGGGTTTATTCATAAATGGTAGATGGGAAGTAGACAAGAAGACATGGTCAAGTATAAAAGCTGGGTCCATGCTAAGTTGAAAATAAACATACACACTTTTGTAAACTTCAGGAACCAAAAAGTTGATCAAGAACTGAATATTGGGGTTAGAGTCTACAAGAAGCTTGGGGCTCTTGGCTATGAGCTAAAATTAGGGGCAGTTTGCACACACTGGCCCTTTAAGAGGCTGGGATCTGCAGATATGCATGACCTATGGTCTGAATTGTGTGATACAGAGGGGCATGTGACCAATTGTTAGTAGTATGTAACGTAGGAGCAGACGATAATTGTCTGCAGCAGCCATATGTTCTTATAATGGGATGTCAATGTTGGAGGCAGAAGAAGAGTGCAGCAGGTGACCTGCCCCCTTGGATAGGGAACTGCAGGGGATCCGGTGAGGGGAGTATGAATTTCTTTTATGTTTTTATACAGCGCTGAGAAGATGTTTTACTCCTCAGACTACCTATTTAACAGGCAGACAATTCCGTTTAGTAGTTACAATTTTCAGTAATTTTCATTTACTGTCTTGACTGGTTTGCGTTACATTTTCAAACCTGCTTCCTTTCCAACCCCAGATCACCTATATGTTCTATTATATATACATGTAAGAAGTTCTGGACCACCTATTGCTTCATTCGTTAAAGAGTCCAGAAATGTTTCAGATTTTCTTTTTCTTTTTATTTCATTCAGACTTTTCAGAAGCTGTAACTTGTTTGTTTTTCTGTTGGCTGTCTGACGACGTGTCTTTTGTTGTGCGTTTAATAGTTCTATTTAATGTACCACATTATGTTTTGAAAAACGTCAAAAGAATTTTAAGTGGGGTAAAATGGAAAAAAAAAACCTCCACCATTGTCTTTTGGGTTTTTCTTTTATGCTGTTCATAATTTCAGCAAGATTCACACGTTCACAACTTTTTTTGTGGGTCAGTACAAATGTGTCGATACCAAATTTACAAAAAATAAAATAACTTAAAAAAGTAATATTCCTTCTGTTGCTATATTTTGAGACTCATAACTTTTTTTCCCATTGATTTGGCTGGGTTAGGGCTTGATTCTTACTTGGGGACTTTATTGGTACTATTTTGGGGTACATACGACTTTTTCAGTTACTTTTTATTCAATTTTTGTATGAGCTCTATCCCCCACCCAAATCACAATTCTGGCATTGTGTATTTTATTTCTTACAACATTTACCATGAAGGACAAATAAGATATTTTAATAGTTTTGACTTTTATGAATGCAGCGATACATTAGGAAATTACTCCTAATTTATTAATTTATTTTTTTATATCAAAAATAGAAAAAAGTATTTTTTTGAGCTTTTAGTATTTTTTTGTAAATAGTTTTAAAAATGTTATTCCACTTATGTTTATGCTTTTTTAGCCCAAATAGCAGACTTGAATTTATAATAGTTTAATCATTTCTACAATATACTGCAATACTTCAGTATTAAGGTGAATTCACACATAAAAATGTCTGCAACACATTTTCTGTAACTGTAGGATTCATCAGAAGGAAGCTTGTCGAGATTCATGTGCTTTCTAACCTGACCAATTCCTTTACATGTATCAAGACTGGCCAGTTAACTACCCATCAGTAGCCATAATACTACACTCTTTGTAAAAAAAAAAACAAAAAAAAACCAAGCACCTAGAACAAGTTGTCGTTTTGCTGCAAAACTCGGCACGCAGTTATATCTCAGTCAGATATACAAATGAATAGGATTGTAGTGTGATAAGATGAATGGTTGTGCCACCTGGCCTTCAAAATGTTCCACCATTGGCCTCTCAGAGGCTAATGCCCCCACTGCTAGTGTGATGGTCTTGAAAGTCCATCACGTACAGTAGTTGGTCACACCTACCGTGTTTCCCCGAAAATAAGACAGTGTCTTATATTAATTTTTGTTCAAAAAGGTTTAACTTTTTTACATGTATAGCTGCCTGGACACTATTTAAATTGACTTTTTAAATTTACTGTTAGCAGGCCTTAATTTTGGAGTGGGGCTTATATTTCAAGCATCCTTAAAAAGCCTGAAAAATCATTTTTCATCCTCAAAAATTCTGGAAAATCATGCTATGTCTTATTTTCAGGGGATGTCTTATTTTCAGGGAAACAGGGTAGTAGTGGTACAAGGGACAATGACAGCTCAGCGATATGTTCAAGACGTCCTGACATGTGTTCCTCTCATGGCAGGGCTTCCAAGAGGCATTTTCCAGCAGGATAATGCTCGGCCACCTACAGTAAGAGTGTCACAGGAGTACCTCCACAATATTGTCACACTTCCGTGGCCTGTCTGGTTGCCAGATTTGTCACCAATAGAACATGTATGGAGCCATCCGGGACGTCAACTTCAACAGACTATGAATTTGCCTAATATAAAGGCTCAGTTATAGCAAATGTGGAGTGATATGCCACAGGATACCACATGGAACCTGTATGCCTCCATGCCCCCCTGTATCACATTATGTATTCAAGCTAGAGGTGGTACAACAGGGTACTAGAGCCTCCATGCCCACCAGTATCACATCTTGTATCCAGGCTAGAGGTGATACAACAGGGTACTAGAGCCTGCATGCCCACCAGTATCACATCTTGTATCCAAGCTAGAGGCGGTACAACAGGGTACTAGAGCCTGCACGTGAGAAATGCGCATGCAGAATCAAGAAATGAGAATGAACCCATTGAAATCAACGGTTTCAATTCTCTGCGTATTGTGTAAATTTTACACAAGCACGCTCACTTGAATATATTCCACACTCTGGGGTCTAATTTTCATGCAGGGAAGCTGCAATCGTGAATGGTTGGTGTCTCTAATAAAGTGGCCATTCCGTTGAGCGTAAGCTAGTATTCTAGTATAATGTTTTTCGTGCGCCCTGAAGACTTTGTTCTAGAGTTATGTCTAAATGAATAATAATATTTACTTCTCTTCAACACAGTAGTAATTATGATATTGCTGGGCGCTAAATCAAATATGTGGTGTAGGTAACTGATCACTTATTCTACATCACCATATGTTTACACAAAGCCTTGGCTTAGCTGTAATGTAGGAGCTTGTTAAATTCACTAGACCAAATGTTTAAAGTGAGTAGGCCAAACAACTAATAGAAGCTTGTCTTTCTAACCCATGTGTTAAATTTCACATAGGCAGTTAACAGGGGTTGACATGGTCACTAGAGTCAGTTTTTAGGTCCTGATATATTATAGCACCACCTAAGAGCCTATGCAGCCATTCCATGGTCAAATTAAAATGAATGAAAAAAGTGGATAGTGACAATAGGGATAGATTCAGCATGCATTATAGTATATAGTGTAAATAACATTAGTCTACATAATGGTGCGTCTTGCCTGTTAGTGCTCAAGTAGTGACATAGAATGCAAGTACAAGATTAGGAACATGTATTGACTCCTTTAGGGCTTAAACAGGCAAACATGTTTTTCTCCTGTTATACTTTACTCCCATTAAACTCCTCTACCTTATCTTGTATAATTTTGTATCATCTGCAAATATTGATATTTTACTGTGCAGTCCTTCTATCAGGTCATTGATAAATATATTGAGCAGAATTGGGCCTAATACTGAACCCTGTGGCACCCCGCTAGCAACGGTGGCCCTATCAGAGTTAGATCCATTTATTACCACCCTCTGCTTTCTATCTCTGAGCCAGTTATATATCCAGATACACACGGTTTCACCTAGACCGAGCTGTCTCATTTTATATATCAGCCTTTTATAAGGCACAGTGTCAAATGCTTTAGAGAAATCCAGATATACGAGATCAATACACTCTCCCAGGTCCAGCATAGAACTTACTTCATCGTAGAAGCTGATCAAATTGGTCTGACATGATCGACCGCTCATGAACCTGTGCTGATGAGGAGTTATGCCGTTGTTTTCCCTGAGGTATTCCAGGATGGCATCTCTCAGAAACCCCTTGAATATTTTTCCAATTATTGAAGTGAGACTTACTGGACTGTAGTTACCAGGCTCTCTTTTTAACTCCCTTTTGTATATTGGAACCACATTGGCAACACACCAATCCAGCAGTACAACCCCGGTCTCAATAGAGTCCCTAAATATAAGAAATAGTGGCCTGCCTATCATGTCACTTAGTTCCCTTAGAACCCTTGGGTGTATTCCATCTGAGCCCGGCGATTTGTTGATTTTAATCTTTTTTAACCGGCTCTGGACTTAAGCCCCATTTACACGCAATGATTCGCTCAAACAATGTCTTTTGAGCAATAATCATTGCGTGTAAATGCTACTATCATTTATTTTTCAGCCAGATGCTGATTTTTAGTTGAGTTTAAAATCCATTGCACGACCGGAGAGCTGATAGCAGGGACCGCACGCTGTGTTTCTCCATGGGAGCGCTAATGACATTGTATTCAGCTGCAGTCATGCAGCAGAACAACGAAGCTGTATGCAGAGAACAGACCACCTGCTGTTCTCTGCATACAGCGCACAGGGGCTCATTTACATGCAAATGAAGGTAATAAACTGCTAATAGGCATTAGTGCTCATTAGCAGCTTATGTAAAATGATCGCTCAAACTGTCAATCATCCTATTTTTGTTACGTATTTTGAGTGATAATCTTTGCATGTAAATGGGTCTTTCCTCTTGTATTAGGCAGGTTATATTAAGCGGGAGGTTAGTTCTATCCCCCTTCATCTCATGTGCCATTTCTTTTGCCTTTGTGAATACACTTAAGTAAAAACTATTTAATAGATTTACCTTACCCCTATCATCCTATATAGTCACTCCTGCATTATTTGTTAAGGGCCACTGCTTTCGGTGCAAATCCCTTTACTGTTTATATAATTGAAAAAATAGTTTGGGCTATTTTTGCTCTCTTTGGCAATCAGTCTCTCTGCCTCCTCCTAGGCAGGTGAATGCATATTTGGTCCTTAAATATGCAGCATATTCATGGACTAAAATACACTGTAGCCTTGTGTTTTTCTCTTTTTACGTGCGTAAATGTGCAGTGTATTTGCTTGGGTAAGAAAACCAAAATGCATGAAATCCCATTGATTTTGTGCATAAATACACAACGAATATGCAGTTTTCCTTTTCTATGCATGCCCATTGATTTCACGGTGTGGAATATGCATCAAGATAGGAAATGCTGTGTTTTTTCTTTACGTAATTGAAAGTTGTGTGAAAAATACGCAGCTGTGAATGAACCTACTGAAATCAATGGCCTGTATTCACTGCATATTTATGAGTGTAATATGCTGTGTATTTACGCTTGTGTGATGAGCCCTAAGGTGTATTTGTCGCATGTGGTGGTATCATGATGCAAATAAAAATATTTACTCCGGTGACTCATTTTACTTTTCGTCTCCATTTGGCCCAGACCATCCTGGCGAATTCTTCTGGAGACTACACACTTTGCTGAGACATCTTTGCCCAGGGGTATAGCTATAATGAGTGCAGAAGTAGCAGCTGCACCCAGGCCTAGAGAATGAGGGTGCCCAAAGGCTCCTCTGTCACAAGAGAAGACACCAGTATTATAAATGACACATGGTAGCTGGGGGGCTCCGTTCTAGATTCTCCACTGGCCCCCAGATCAACACCCTTAACTAAATACAGACCCCCCAAATCAGCACCCATAAGTACCAATAAAATTGTGCCCTCTCTGACTTGTGGCAAGGGGATGCCCCTACTCTCGCCAACCACACACTTTGGTCGTGGTTCAGGCTTTGTTCCATCTCAACATTCATCTGAATCCTCAAACATGGGACTTAGATGGAACCATAAGCTGTCGATATACAGACAGAGACCAATAAGGTCTCTGAGCAGGCTTCCATTCCTTTCTGACATTTGTACCAGACAGAATAGCATGGTTGACTATACTACGTCTGCAAATGCCAGAAAATAATAGAAACCTGCTCAAATGGAGACCTTATTGGGTTTGACTAATGAAAATCTATTGTCCAATCTCAGAATTCTGTGTGAATTCTATGCCGGAACTCCAGGATGTACAATAAAAGAGGTCTAAACAGAGTGTGAGGCTGGGTTTGCAAGGGACTGAAATCCTGCGGAAATCTCGCGGAATAACAGCACGAAAATACTGCAAAAGATTTCTGCAGGAGAAATGCAAGTCCGTGCGTTTTGAAGTGGCTTCGCCGCCTACATTCCGCTGTGGCCATCTCTCCCCATAAAGAGGAGAGAGGCTGCCGCAGAACGGGGAACGAATTGACATGCTGCGTCTTTGAGTTCTGCGCGGCATGTCAACTTCAGCGCGGCTTGGTTGCAACGGATTGGCAGTAGCGTGTGGACGAGATTTTTGCAAATCGTGTCCTTTTTGCTGGCTACTCCCGGGATAAAAAGTCGCAGAAGGAATTTCCGTGCAGAAAGTCTGCACGGCAATTCCGCCCCCTGTGAACCCAGCCTAAGAGTCATGCTAAATAGCTCAGCATGAGCTATATAACAAGCACCAATCAATGAGGTCCGTGCTCATTTAACTGGTCTTCGCATAGACCAATTTAGAGAGCATGGGGCACAAATGATTGTTCATAGTTACTCCTCAGTACTGTTTCATAGCTGTTTACTTGGGGAGATGACTTTTGGTGTCACATAAAAGATGCAATCACCCAACGAACAAGCGCTTGTTCGTTTAGCAAGTGATGGACGGCACCTTAACAAGGTGAATGAACTTTTGGGCGTTCATGACCATTTGCCCGTGTAAAAGGCCCTTAACTCTAATAAGCTGAGCACCTGTGTGATCGTAGTAGAAAGGTATCTATGTTTCTATGTATCTACCTATACATGTGGTCTATAGTTGCCATTTAAACTGTGAGATAAAAGACAACAAAGAACTTCTCAGGCTTTGCCCCATTCTTACTGACTTCACATAGTTGGGATGATTCATTAATTCCATTCATTGTGAAGGTATTGTAAAAATGTCTTGATATATGAATAGGTCTGGATCACTACAGTAGGCGCAGTGATGCTAATACTGAACATACAGAGGAAGTCTGGGATTATAGTAAGCACATAGAGGACAATGTTAGATAAACACCTGGGTGAACGGTAAACACTGATATAATGCATATTTACTTATATCATATGGAAGGAAGCTTCCGCCAAGGAGAATCAATTAGATACAACACACTAAAGTTCTTACAAATCATACAAAAGCCTTTATTTATAGCACTATATAATACTTTCTATACATAAGGGCAGTTTCACACGAATGTAATACAGGTGCAAATCCTGTTCTACTGATTTAAACTAGCAGTGTCATAGATCCCTAAAATACTGTTGTTGATGATTTATCCGTTTAGTCGTTGCCGACTTTTGGTCACCTTGTGGATCAGCATGCGCCATGCTTCCCTGTCTTTGGCCTATTCTTTCAGATTTTCCACAGTCATGTTCATGTTAAACTTGATTGTATCCAGCCAGTGTGTTCTTTGGCGACCTCTTCTTCTGGACCCATGGACTGTGCCGAGCATTAATGTTTCAAGAGAGCTAGCTCGTATGACATGACCAAAGTATGAAAGCTGTTGTTTGGTGACTTTGCTTTCTAGTGATATCTTTGATCTACAGGATCGCCTTATTTGTGACCATCTCTGTCCAAAGTATGCGCAACATATGCCGCCAGCACCACAGATCAAAGGCCTCGATCCTTCTTCTGTTAGCCCTGATCATTAGATCTCGGGTCAAGTTGGGATTTGCAACCATAATAAGGGTTCACAAATATATTATGTTTATGTAATACCAGCCTACTGGCTGGCCACTTTACTAGAGACACCTATCTAGTAGTATGTTGGACCTCCTTTGTGCTTAAGAACTGCAGCAAGTCCTTGTGGCACAGATTTCACTACTTGTTAAAATTCTTGCAGTTGCCACAAATTAGATGGAGGTATTAACATACTCTGAACAGTTGTCAGGAAGGATTCATCAATTTATGCTTCTTGCACCAAATTCAGACCCTAACATCAGCATGGTGCAACAGAAATCTGTATCCATCTGATTGGGTGATGTTTTTCCACTGCTTAGTTGTCCAACTTTTCGTGCCATCTGGAGTCTCGCCTTTCTGTTTCTTTTAGACAGCAATGGCACTGGGACTGGGTGTTTGCTATTATAACCCATTTGTGCTTAGGAGTAACAAGTTGTGTGTTCGGACAAATTAGTTAGAGCATCAATGTTGTATTTGGCTGCAATATGTTTGACTGTGCACCACCTGTTCATCAAAAGGATTTTTGAGATCCTCCTTTGACCCTTTTCATTGATGAGGCATTTATGTCCACAGTATCCCCTTCATTAGATGATTTTCCTCGATCACACCATCCTCCGTATACTCTCTACATTGTTACACTAGAAAACCCCACGAAGTTGTCAACTTTTGGAATAGTGGCATCGGCTAGTCTAGTACAGATAATCGGTTTTTCCCATTTTAAAAGTGGATTCACAATTAAACTGAACACACTCACTTGATTTTATATTGCACTCCGGGATCATGGGTTTAATTTCCATACATGGAAGCTCCAATCTTGAAAGGGCAAGAGTATCTAATAAAGTGGCCATTCAGAGTATGTGTATTAAGATTAGAGAGGACTTGTCACGTCCATCTAGTCCGACAAATACAGAGTTGGAGCACAGGGACAGGCTGAATGACGTATATGTCACATTTGTCCTGGACTGCTGATGAAACCATGGATAATAAGGTACTAGAGCAGTCAGGACAGGTGCGCATACTCGCTACTAGGGTGGCTTGGATGCCTGAGCAGACCGACCATATGGGTACCGATCTGAGCGGGATATTCTGAACCCCTCTGATAGAACCCCCTTCGAAGCGGAACACCCATCCCAAGAGGGACGACCCCACTACTTGCACAAAGATATCCAGAGTCAAGGAACACAGGGAACTAACCGGAAGACGGACAGGAGCTAGACAATAGATAGGTAAACTGAGGTTGCTGACTAGACCAGAAATACAGGAGTATACCCGGCACTTCCAGTCAGGTAGAGCCGGACTATATAAGGAAAGGAAAGGAGCTGTCAGTCAACACAGACAGCATAGCAGCTGATATAATTAATGAACCAAGTGGTTGGCTGACAGAGCTGTCAATCACCAGCCACTACCTCAGCTAACAGCAACAAGAATTCATTAACCCTAACGAGTCAGGACAGGAGAGATTAACCCTAACTAGTCATGACAGAACCAACTGCAGTAAAGGTGTGCTGGCAGTAATGTGAGAGTATACAACACAGGAGAATTCTGAGTTTCTAGATGAGGGAAATAAAAAGCTGACAGTGGTAGTAATGAAGGAAGTCCTAGAATCTTTCCCTAAGTCTACCCCTGACTAAACCCTCCAAAGGACCAGAGCACCTGCCCCAAAAAGGTTGACCCCACAGCTGGAACCTAAATTTATTTCCTTCTCATCCCTAGGGGAAATATGGAGGAAAAGGACATGGTGGAATAAAACAGTGAAATAAAGAAACAAAGGACAGAGCACTAGAGCGAGTATACTAATTCCAGAGAGAGAAACAAGCAGACATAGTCCAAAGTCTGCAAAGGAAGGCACAAAAGAAGTACTCAGAAACACTAGGGCAAATGCACCCAAACTATTAACCAAGGACATGAAGAAAAATGTAGAACCGACATCCGCTGTCAACAGGAGCCAGAATAATTACTCTCAGAAGGACACTGATTGGATGACTGAGGCGATAGTCAGCCCCAGCCAGCCTATCAGTGCTATAACAGAAGATGTTCCTTCTTCTGCGACATTGCCAAATGCCACTGCACATGCACTGGCAAGCACATCACATATTCCGGTGCCGACGTTGTGACATCTCACTGGACCCCGTGCATACGCCTGGAGCTCTATGGCGCCAGCAGCATTGCTACATAATTCAATAACATAGCCTAACAGCTTACAGTTACCATTATTAATAAAGTCTGCTGCTGAAACAAACAAAGTTAAAGCTGGTTTTAAAGCAACACATTTAAAATAAGAAACTGAAGAGTCCAAGGAATTTCCCCCATGTTATACCTCCATACTAAGTGAATTCCAGTGCACTTAGGAAATCAATGTCAAAATGAATGTACATATAGAATAGCCTCCTTGATACTGGAAAACCATGAACCTTGTACAAAATCTGTACTATTCTTAATAGTGGGCAAGAAGGCGACTTGTCATGCAGAATTCAGTCACTTCATCTGTTTGCCTTAAAACCATAATTTATGTCCTCATTACCTGAACACATGTTTTTAAAGCCCTTTATGCCGACTGATTTATCCTCCTTTGAACTATTGCTTCCATGATAAAATCCTCCCAAAATCCAGAGTACATGAGAGGCACAAGGCATTAATAAAACAGATGGTCTCCTAAAGTGGAAGGATACCGCTTGTCTGATTAATCAGCCATGTAGAGATGTTATTTAACCCGATAAGACTTGCAAACATGCATTTGATTACTTGCATTTGATGTGTAATTTATATAGAGTAGTCATCATCTTCTCAAACCTAGGGCAAACTCTATTAGAAATGATAACTTCTAATGGACATGGTCCTTCTCCATCTTTGTATCGTTTAAGGTACATTTACACTTGACTCGAAGGTTCCGATGCAGATTTAAAAACCAGCCTAAATATACCATATAAAGTATTGTAAAACTTAAAAAAAAATTGTCAGTGGGGAAAAATGGAAAAAAGATTTTGACATTTTTGGGAGGGGGTCTTTTATGACATTCATAGTGCAATAAAAGTACCATGTTATCTTTAGTCTGTGGGTCAGTATGATTACGGCAATACCAAATTTATATAGCTTTTTTATGTAGTACTGCTTAAAAAAAAAAACTTTACAAAAATTACTTTTTGTTGCCATCTTTTGAATCCCATACCTTTTTTTTATTTTTCCATCAGTGAGGGATTGTTTTTCGTAAGGTGACAAGTAGAGATAAGCGAGCATACTCGCTAAGGACAATTACTCAAGCGAGCATTGTCCTTAGCGAGTACCTGCAAGCTTGGAAGAGAAGATTCGGGTGCAGACGGGGGCCGGGGAGCAGCAGGGGAGAGCAGGGGGGAACGGAGGGGAGATTTCTCTCTCCCTCTCTCCCCCCCCCCCGCTCCCCCCTGCTCACTCCCGCAACTCACCGCTCACCTGTGCCGGCACCCGAGCGGGCAGGTACTCTCTAAGGACAATGCTCGCTCGAGTAATTGTCCTTAGCGAGTATGCTCGCTCATCTCTAGTGACAAGTAGTTTTTTTTGACCATTTTGAGGTACATACAACGTTTTGATGTTTTTTTATTCAAATTTTTCTTGGCAATTCTGGCATTGCATATTGTTTTTCTTTGTCATGGTGTGTGCTGTGCGTGATTACTACTGTGATATTTTACTATTTGGACTTACAGATTTGGTAATATCAATTTTTAATACTTTTTTTACCTTTTGATGTAATAACAGTTTTTTTTTTAACGTTAACTGCTTTTTATTTTTTTTAATAATTAACAAAAACTTTAATTTACTTATTTTTAGTCATAGGGGATTTGAACTTGTGATCATTTGATCACTTATACAGTATAATGCAATACCATACTATTTCATTATTCTGTGTTTTGACCGCCACTCACTCATGGCAGCCCTGGTAAAGGCCCCAGGCTGCCATGACATCCGGATGACAAATCGCAATCTCATCGTCGGAGGCTGTTTAGGACCCCCAAACAACGATTAGGGCATTGAAATGCCACTGACAGAATTGACAGCATTTAATGGTTTAGCAGCTACAATTAGAACCCACTCTATACAGCCCCCTGATCTGTGCCGTACATATATGGCGCATGTTGGGAAGGGTTTAAAAGAGTTGGGTCATTATATAAGTATAGCATTACATTTACCACCCTATATTTCCTCGCTCTTCTGTCTATGGGCGGGTTCAGACGAGCATGGTTTTATCCCCTTATACAACCGTGATAATCACAGCCGTATAACGGGACCAAACAAAACCACTGATCTCTATGGGATTTCAGTGGTTTAGTGTAGTGAATAACAGGAAGGATCCGGCGGGGAAGATCTGGCGGCACCTCTGGCGGCACCTATCTTCCTGCCTCTTTTTTCAAACTCCTGTGCTCTGGCTCGGAGTTGGAACTGCCAGCAAGGGAGAAGAAATCTCCCTCGTTGAGGCGCAGTTACATTCCGTACTGCCGAGTGTAGTTGCGCCTATGGCAGTGTGAATCCTCCCTCCCACCGTAACCGTGATTTCTATTTTGCTAATGCCTTTAGAGTGTAATCACCCGGGTGATTTTTCTGTGTGATTTCTGTCAAGTTTTAGAATGGACAGAACTCGCATGGAAAAAGAACCCATTCATTTGAATGAGTTAATTCACATAAGCAATTTTTCTCTTGGACCAATAGTCTAAGTTAGGGTGGATTTAGAAGAGCGCGGGCGCAACTACACTCGCTGGCACAGAGCATAGTTGTGCCTGAACGAGGGGAATTTCTTCCCCTTCACCAGCTTTTCAAACTCTACTCCAGAGCGCAGAAGGTTAGAAAAAAGCCATGAGAAGATAGGTGCTGTCTAATCTTCGGACAGACGGGAAAGACGGGGAATGTCCTATCTTTTCTTGGCCGTACAATTAATGGTCGAGAATCCTGCTAGTGAAACGAAAGCACTGAAATCCTATTGCAATTAGTGGTCTTGTTTTGTCCCGTTATGCAGCTGTGAATATCACGGTTGCATAACGGAAGAAAAACACGTTCGTGGGAATCCGCCCAAAGGGCTTTTTCACATGGTCATGTTGTAGTCCCGTTATGTGGCTATGATAATCACGGCTGCACAAAAGACAAAGGTATGAAACAAAATCATTGATTTCAATGGGTTCATTTTTATTAGGAGTATTCTCATTGGTTAATAGTACAGGCGAGAAAAGATAGGACTTGCCCTATCTTTACACATTTAGTATTAATGATGTGTGGGAAAGATAGGACAGGACCTATCTTCCTGCTCCTTTATTCAAACTCCCGCGCTACAGCGCGGAGTTTGAATACTTCGAGAAAAAAAACAAAAACCCTGTTTATGCACAGCTACACTCTGTAGCGGCGAGCGTAGTTCCGTATACGGTCAATTCTTGCCCTTGCATTTTGCGCAGAAATCTGCCATAGAAGTCAATGGCAGGTTAAAAAAAATCAAGGGTGAAAAACGCAGGGGGTAAAACGCAGGAGGGAAATAAAAAAACAGCTGGCCTCAATTTGACTTTAAATAGCCATTGTATTCCACGGAAAGGGAGTAAAACGCACGCATGTGAACTGGCATTTCGAGCGAAAAAAAATAAGTTACTATACGTATCTGCCTGTCTATTGCCATCTTAAAACCCTATGCATGCGGAAATACGCTCGATGGGGCAGTTTCAGACAAGCATGGGCGCAACTACGCTCGATGGCGCAGAGCATAGTCAAGAAAGGAACACCTGAAGTGTGAAGGAAAGCAGAATCCCTAAAGCAGATGTGAAACCACCCTAAATGGTACAATCAAAAAATATATGGGACAACTATCTTTTCTCGACCGTACAATTAAGGGGCGAGAATCCCCGTGATTATCACACGGGGGGAAACCACATTCGTTTGAATCAGCTCTAAGGCCTCATTCACACATATGCAATTTTGGTCTGTGAAAAATTACTATTTTCACTGTGTATGTCATGTTTAGTGCATGTGTGTGTTTTTAACGTGCTGCATTTGTATTTGGGCGAAAACACACTGCTGTGGGCACACAACAAGATACATTTTCCAGACATAACCCAGACATTAACCCATTCAGTGCTGTAGAGGTGCAATATTGTACCTTGTCGACACTGGAAGTGCTGGGTGTTGACCAGGGTAAGGCTGTTTTACAGCCAGGTTACGCCCCCAGTCCATGATTGGCTGCTTGGCTCGCTCCCCCTCAGGTCCTGCGACTCACCACTCCTCTGACAAGAAGAAGTTTGCCGGACCAGGGTGAGTGACAAGAGGCTGCAGCAGTTAACCGCTGAAGTGCCGGCAGGGGGTGATTGAAAATAGTCGTCAGCAGTTAACCGCTACAGCGCCGGCGGCCAGTGACAGAAGGCGGCAGGGGGTGAGTGAGAGGAGCTGGCAGCGTTGCTGGCAGGGACTGGAGGCAGCAGGGGGTCAGTGAGAGGAGGCGACAGCGTTGCTGGCAGGGCCAGTGACTGGAGGCGGCAGGGGGTGAGTGACAGGGTGCTTGCCTCTTCATGTATTCAGCGCATTCCTGGCAGTTCCATGCACCTTCTGAGAAATGTACACCTGGTCGAGACCAGGCTTAACTTTCTGGCATAATTTACACCAGTTTCTGGTGTAAATTATACATACATTTGTCGGTCTGCAGTGGCCATTCCCCCTCCTGAAAAGCCACGCCCACTTTTCGAAAAACCAGCAGGGCCGACGCAGTAGGACGAAAAGTAGCAAAATTCTTACACACGTGCTGCTTGTGCAAAAAATTGCAACTTTTGTACACCAGTATCCTGGCATACAGCCTTATAAATGTCCTGCTTTATAAAAACGCAACTGAAGAATCAGTTTTTATTAATTTCACATGCCTCATGTAAATTATGTAAACGTATTCGGTGGGCGGACGATACCGTTTCTACTGGCTGGAGGTATTTTCCATAAGGCCACCCCTCTTTGCTCCTTGATGTGATGGCTTACTAAGTGCTGCAAATCGTGCGCATGCACCAGGAGTTCGCTGACCAGCACTTGCACAGATCGTCTGTTCCTTTTATTGGCAAATTTGCCACTTATCTGTGCATGTGTCAGTCCATGAACTCCCGGAACATGCATGAGTTTTGCAGCGTTCTAGACATCAAAGGAAGTGAGGAGGGGGAACCTTATTTGAAAAATATCAAGCCAACAAAGCTGATCCAGCCTGCCCAATGTACAGTTGGAGTTGGTCAAAATATTGAAGGACCTGTGATGACATCACCATCATGTGATGAGGGGCGAAGCTCAGAGCTCTGGTGATTCAGATCCTTGCTGAGGTGAAATTGTGGCTGGGATGAAGGACCTGTGATGACGTCACCATCATGTGATCAGGGGCAGAGCATGTAACTCACTCGATGAAGGACCTTGGATGACTTCACTGTCATGTAATCAGGGCCGGAGCATGTCACTCAGTCACTCACAGACAAGGTGGTCGTTAGTAATTTGATTAGTAAAAAAGATGTATATTTTGGACAAGTTAGCACTGCATTTGTACATGTATCGGAGTAATCATCTTTTAGAATTATTGGATGCCCACTGATTTCCAATCAGCCATTGAAGTGTAGTTTTTGACCTCAGATGCACCTTTACTGCTAAAGCTGAAAAGACTTTAAAACTACTAGCTATGTGTATTTCATGGAGAAAAAAAGAAGATGACCAAATATTACTATTTGGTAACATATTGATGCTCTGCCAAAATTCTGTGCAATCATTCTGAAATTAAAAGTACAATTTAACTCAACCGCGAAGACTGAAGAACAATCAAAGACAAAAGATTTTTCCTTTTTGTAAACATAAGATGGATGTGATAGAAAATTATGTGAATGTGGTTTCCTTTCATGTCTGCACAACATTAGACTGTATTTAGATTCAAACATTTACATTGCCACAGAGATGAATAATTAAAAACATACTCAGTGGACCTTTGCTCTAAAAAATCTAAAAATGATCGAGCCTCAAGAAATTGAAAATTGATGAGAGGAGACCTTTAAAGAGTATGTATTCCTTACATATCTATTATAAAGCAGTGGCCCTCAGCTTTTGTCTGAGGATCACATTAACAGATTAACTACTTTTGAAAAGTTTTGACATAATGTATTTCACAAGCTTTGCACATTTATGCCTTGGAGGTGTCAGCCATAGCTTGTGATGGGGACAGCACAATGTAAGGGTTATACCACTGCACACAAGCCATGCATCATGAAACACAATGCATCGACCCATCTACAGTTGTGCAAGGAGTGATACTATTGTACAGTTGAGCAATGGAAGAACATTCTACTCTATCTTCAAATCAAATGGATGTACCTGGGTGTTGAGGATGCCTGGGCAATGCCTTTTGCCAGAGTATGTTGTGCCAACAGTTAAGCACAGTTGAGGTTCTATTATGGTCTAGGGATGTTTTATGTGACGTGGTCTCGGTGTGTTGGTTGTGGTGGCAAGAACCATAAACATGGACGTATACTGTAACATTCTAGCCAATAATATGCTGACGATAATATGGCAATACTCTGGGAATTATCAGCTCCACGATAGTTCCAACAAGTCAATATGCCTTGTCACAAATCCTACACTGTTTTACGTTGATTTGAGGATATGAATGTTCCATGACTGGACTTGCCTACAGACACTCCCAACCTGAAGCCTATTGAACATCTTTAGGAAATTTGAACAGCGTCCTTTGGTAAAACTTCCTTTGGGAAAACTTGCCAGACATTTGAAGGAGGAAAAAAGGGAGATACCAGCTGAAGGGTATCAGATGTTAGTAGAAATCATGCCACAGACAGTATTTGATGTTATTAGGGCCATAAAAAAGCCACACTAAGTATTAACATATGAAAATACTACTTTTGATTCTTGTTCAGGTGACCAATTACTTTTTGTAGGATACTGTATACCCGAATGGCAATATTACATCCCAAAGAATTGTGCCACATCCATTTGCAAACAGGTGAGTTTCAATGTAAAAGTAACACACTAGCTCATAGCATCATTGGTGGAACAAATATAAGTTGGTTGTTCACTGCATTGTATATTGCCTATCCAGCCATTATGGCCGAAGGCACCAAATATCTCCACGTACAGTTAAACTCTCTTCTAGAATTGACATCTACTAAGGCTGATTTCGAATAAAGCCATTTTTTAGCCAAAATTTTGTCTCTAGTAACATTGGTGCAAATCTGTGGCACTTCCGCATGAAATATAGCATAGTGTGGATTTCAAAATCTGCATCATTAATGAATTTCACTGTAGAATTTTTCTGCTGTGAGAAAACGGGGCTAGTTAAGTCCCCTTTTACTGAAAATTGATGATTTTAATTTGAAAAGTTTCACAATCTGTAAGGCCTCAGTCACACGGGCGCATGGGCACCCGTACACCGGCGCCGATGCGCCCGTGTGACTGACACCAGCAGACGGACGTACCTGCAGATGGCCGTCTCTCTGCAGCGCTGGAGGAAAGAACATGTGACTGGCTTCATTGCCGGTCATGTGTTCTTTCCTCCGGCGCTGCAGAGAGACGGCTATCTGCAGGTACGTCCGTCTCCTTCCTGCAGTCACACGGGCGCATCGGCGCCGGTGTACGGGTGCCAATGCGCCCGTGTGACTGAGGCCTAAAGCATAAAGTACACAATGAAATGGAATTTTGAACACTGTAATACATGCATGGAAGATTCCTAAACCCGAAAACATGGCTGAAAATCCATACTAATATTATAAATGCGAAAGTAACTCTGTCTGTCTGAAGCGATTTTGATGAAATTTGACAGGGAGATAGCTTGCATCTTGAGGAAGGACATAAGCTATGTTTTATCCTTAACATTGATAGAGTTCTCTAGGGAGCGCGACAAGACAGATTTATTTGGTGATGCGCAGGTGCACCTCCTTTCTGCTGGTGACTCACCGTGTGGCGAAGTGGAGGGGAAGGGGTGCACATCATATATTGCCCAAAGCAACCAATAACTGCACAGAATTAATTTTACCTCAGCAGTATACAAAATAGCAACCAATCACAGCGCTGCTTTTATTTTACCTCAGCTGTGTAAGAAATGGTTTCCTTTTGTTAATCGTATTTCCTATCTATTTTTTGGTCTTCTTTTGATACACCGTGCAAGTCAGATCTAGTGCGTAGCTCTGTCAGAGCTTGAGCTGTCAAAATTACTAGAACCCAAGAATCTGCTGACCACTCTGAGGCAAGAAGTCTTCAACAAGCTGAAAGACAAACTGCTCTTAGAGCAGTGGAGACCCCGGAGCAGTCTCAGGCCCCTCGGACTTTATGAGCGTCATACGTCTCTTAGATCTACAGAGACATTGTAGCATTCTCAGGCCTGCCGAACCCTAGATGCCGACCGTCACGCGTCTCTCAGAGCTACAGATATATTGTAGCAATCTCAGGTCTGCCGAACCCTAGATGCTGACCGTCACGTGTCTCTCAGAGCTAGAGATACATTGGAGCAATCTCAGGTCCGCCAAACCCTAGATGCCGACTGTCACGCGTCTGTCAGAGCTAGAGATGCATTGTAGCAATCTCAGGTCCGCCGAACCCAAGATGCCGACCGTCACGCGTCTGTCAGAGCTACAGATATATTATAGCAATCTCAGGTCTGCCGAACCCAAGACGCTGACCATCACACGTCTGTCAGAGCTAGAGATGCATTGGAGCAATGTCAGGTACGCTGAACCCTGGATGCTGACCGTCACGCATCTCACAGAGCTACAGATATATTGGAGCAATCTCAGGTCCACCGAACCCTAGATGCTGACCGTCACGCGTCTCACAGAGCAATGTCAGGTCCGCTGACCATCACACGTCTCCCAGAGCTACAGACCTATTGGAGCAATGTCAGGTCCGCCGAACCCTAGATGCTGATCATCATGCGTCTCTCAGAGCTATACAGCAAAACACAGATTACATAAAAAAACACAAATTCCACATGGACAAAGTCAAGCTAACAAGCTAGTTCTATAATAAAAATAAAAAGTTTTTATCTTTCCCTTAATTATCTTCTGGAACATTGACTGATTCTGGCAAATTGTCACCTCATGCAAGTGCAGTGTTCTCTGCTCATTCTTCCAGCAGTCATGTTTTCTTTGCAGGCTCTGAAATGTACTATGATAATTTTTTCACCTGCCTTCACCAACACACCATACAATATTACTCTACAAAATGTTAAGTTCTGTTTAAACCCACAAAAAAGTGGACTTTGATTGTTCTTTTCTCTGAGCCCTTTATATGGTCTTTAGTGTGATTTTTGGAAATTGGTTTATACATTTAAAAGAGGCAATGTCCATCATGTTATAAGACAACAGATATAGCTGCACTCCTCCATTATATTTACCTATTTGTACTTTAGGAAAAACGCAATTTCCCTTCTATAATAAGAGAACAGATTGATGCATATGCTCACTGTATTTGTTTATTCATCAATACTACCAGTATGAGTCCAATTTGTTTGTTTAACCCCTTTGTGACCTCTGATACGCCTTTTGATGGCCTGTATTGGCGGCCTATGTATAAAGAGAGATCGCAGGGTAACCTCACTTTATGCATCACGGGTACTGGCTGTTTTCTGTTACAGCCGATACCCGGCGACAACAGCCCCGATAACCCGTGCGGCTCATCGGGGCTGTTAATCCTTAGCAATTCTGACAGCGGTGTTTAAATCCCCCGAACGATGTTCAGGAGTCCCATACGGCCCCCTGAGATGAGATCACAGGGAGCCGTACAAGTGTCATGGCTTGATAGACCGCCTGTCAGATTGCAGTATAATGTAATGCTATGGCATTACATAATACTGCAGAAGCCATCAAAGCCTCAAAGTTGTTGTTCCCTCTGAGGACAAAAAAAAGGTGAAAATAGGAACAATAAAGTTTTACTAATTATAAAAAAAAGTTTAAAAAAAAAACCCTTTCGCCATATTATAATAAAAGAATCTAAATCATAAAGCAAAAATACATATTTGATTTTGCTGCATCTGTAAAAGTCCGTTTTATCAAATCAATGCACTATTTACCCCAGACTGTGAACGTCGACCAATAAAATATAATAAAGAACCCCAGAAATGCGCTTTTTTAGCCATCCTGTCTGCAAGAAAAAATGCAATAAAAAGCGATCAAAAAGTCATATGTATTCCAAAATGCTACCAACGCAAACTACAGGACGTCCCGCAAAAAACTAGCTCTCGCACAACTATGTTGACGGAGAAATAAAAAAGTTATTGTGCGCGGAAGATGGCGGCAGAAAATAATTTTAAAAGAGTTAATATCTTTGAAAAAAAAATAAAAGTAGTACAGCAAAAAAAAAAACTATATAAGTTTGGTATCGTAGTAATAATAGTGACCCATAGAATAAAGTTATCATGTCATTTTTGTTGCAGTTTGTGCGCCATAGAAACAAGACGCACCAAGAGATGGTGGAATTTAGTTTTTTTTGTTCATTTTACTAAACTTAGAATTTTTAAAAAGTTTTTAAGTACCTTATATGGTACATGAAATTGTATCATTGAAAAATACAACTTGCCCGCAAAAAACAAGCCCTCATACAGCTATGTTAATAGATGAATAATGGCGTTACGATTTTTTAAAAGGGGGAGGAAAAAGCGGAAAATAAAACTTGGTCACTAAGGGGTTAATAACCCTGTATGGAACACATTTTCATAGACTTCTGCATTGTGAGATTCTTCAGTAATTTCTCTGGGAAATATATGATTAAATTGACAACTATGCATAAAAATACTCAGCCAGCACTGCTTGGACAAGTGTTTCCCAACTCTTTTCTTCAAGGCACCACAACAGGTCATGTTTTCTGGATTTTCTTAGTATTGCACAGGGAATGTAATCAGCGCTGAGCCAATCAGGGGGCAGGTCTGACTCACACCCCCTGCACACCCACTGCAGGCCGGCCGCGCGGAACTCCGGCTGCCGGGAGCAGGTGAGTATGTATATATTTTTTATTTTAACACTTTTCTGGATGAATTGCAGGGAAGGGCTTATATATTTAACCCCTTCCCGACAATTCACCCCGCGCACGCCGGCAGCCCATTGCTTTCAATGGAGTCGGCTGCATTGCCGGCTCCATTGAATTCAATGGGCAAACATCGTTCTTCTCTGTCACAGCTGTTACAGCTGTCGCAGAGAAGAATGATTTGTCTTCTATATGTTCTCAATGGGGTCGGCGCTGCTGCCGCCGGCCCCATTGAGCGCATATAGTGAAGAGAACAGGAATCGCAGATCGTAGATAGGTGCGATCTGCGATTTCTGTTCTATAATTTATCGGACGAGCGCATAAAAAGCGCTCATGTGTCCGATACCATTGCAAAGCAATGGTTTTAAAAAATCGCCGGACGCATGCGCATGCGCAAATCGCGCAAAAAAAACGCCCGTCTGACTAAGGCCTTAAAGTGTATTATTCTATATACTGGATGGAGATGACATATTAAAAATGTAAACAGTGGTATGAGTGATGGCTGGTAGCTAGAGACAGAAATTAGGTCTGGTGGCTCACAAAAGGATGTGGTTGGTCAGATGCGGGTATCATTGTAGGCATCTGATTTGTTAGCTGTAGGTCCCATGGTGTGCATGACCTGGAAAACAGGAAGCTTCTGAAATTGTGAAGCAGTTATTCTCCGAGAGACGAGAGGAGAAGTTTGTATACCTATTAATCCGAGAGAAAGAGAAACAATTAAGGTGTTCCTGCACACTATAGCCTCATGCCCACGGGCAAAATTGAATTGTGGAATCGGTGCGGGTCACCCGCGTGGATGATCTGCAGTTCAATATGCCAATAGACAATCATTGGGCATCCGCAGGTAATTAAATACAGCATGCTCCATTTACTGCAGATTGCCACACAGATGGCTTCCATTGAAGTCAATAGAAGCCATCCGATCTGCGGCACGGGATGGAGAAGACCACACCGCATCCGGCCAGGTTAGCAGATGTCCATGGTTGTGGGCACTGTGGATTCAGCTATGGGATTCCGCACTTGGAATCCGTGCGTGCCGTGGACATTAGGCCTTAGGAGAAACTTGAGGCTTGCAAATATCTGAGACACACCAGTACTAGTTCTGAAGTTGTCCATTAGTGATGTGCAAACTTTTGAGAAGTTTGGACAAATTAGTTTGAAGTGAAGTGAAGTTCACCCAAACCCCTAAAACTGATGTATAACACTATCTAACACAGTGTTATATACCAGTGTTAAGGACTAGTGTTGAGTGAACTGATTAGCGGAACCCCGTTTTGGATAGAACTTTGCTAACAGATGGGTTCGGGTTCGTGCCAAACCAAATTTTTACTGAAGTTCGACCTGAAACAGGGTTCTACTGGTTTGGTTCGCTCAATACTAGTTTCCGCGAAGTCTTACTCTTGGCACCTGCCCGAAACACGGTGAATATTGTGACCGAAAAACAGTTATCTCTAGAACACTATGTCACTTATATATTATTGCTGCAAATATAATGACTTGTCAGCCTTGCGATATGGTGTTCTTCAACCAATTTGGGGCACATAGCCTATGGAGGAACAATACCCTGCAATTTGAACCTCTCTCATAGGCTTTGAATGTACTATGAAAAATCCAAAAGGCTACCCCAACAAGCAGCATGATACAGAGTTCTAAGGAAAGATGCTTCAGAATTTCTATGAGATCTTTTGATTCGGTTTTGTTTCCAATCCAACGACAGTAAATCTACCCCATCGCAGAAAAAGTCATGCAGCTGCTTAGTGGAAGAACAGAATAAAACGGATCTCATTCACTTTGGTCACATTCATGTGTGGTCAAATCAGACTCTGATCCTCTTTCGTGGTGCTTTGACCAGCTGGTAGGACTTTGCTGTGTGTGGCCAACATAAAGTAACTCTACTCGCACTGCTGGGTGCTGGGAGGCAGACTTTTATCTCCTGCAGTTTCTTTGAAAATTAGTTCTGTTATCCTGTAATTTCTTATAGAATCACACTCACCACAGTAATTCACCATATGGCGAGACAGGATATCTATTCAGCAAAGGGAAGGTAATGTTTGTCTTGACTTTTTCCACTTATGCCCTCCTCCTTCCCTCCATCCCTCTTTTTTCTGTGACTATAGCAGTTTAATACAGTCACATAGATCATATATATTGAGTGTACAATAAGAAGAGAGTTGTGTTAAATGGTTTTACTCATGCTGACATCGGTAGAATAGATTTCACGTCTGCTCCGTAAGTGTCTGAAAATGTTAACTTGCTGACGGATCTTTGGAAAAAAGCATCTGAAGTTCTGCCAGAACATTGAACTTTGATAATTAAAATGACAATAACAAATATGCAAAGGTCATTTCTCAGTCAATATATCAGCCCGGGACATAATATATATATATAAAAAAAAATAAAAAAGATTAAAAAACATTCTGGAAAGAAAAAAAGTGACACACTTCATAATAGAACTTGGAATCATTTCAATGGAAGTTGTATTTATTGAACTCACTTGTTCTTTAACAGCCATAGGACCCTGATTCATTTCAATCACGTTTGACTTTCACAATATTTTTGGAAAGAAACCACATCCCACCACCTTGTCTGATATTCTGGCTTTTGAAATACTAGATCGGGTCACATAAAAATATTAGGAAGCATATGTATATTGGTTTAATGTTAATCTTTCTTTCCTCTGGTTTTAGTTAAATGAAAACAGCAGCATATTTTAGCTACAGCGATTTTTAAGGGATTGTTAATACCTTAAAATTAAATTTTTATATGAAGCATGTAGGTTAATAATATATGGCCTTACCGCGACTGTGCGCTCCAGCTTTATTCGAATAGTTCTACTTCATTTTTCATCCTACCTCTACCGTAGTAAAGCAGCGCTGACAAAGAAAAATGCCTGTTACGGCCGAACAGGGGCCAAAACGCTTAATCCAAATTGAACGTAATGGTTATCCAAAGAGGGCGAATTTATTAATAAATATTGGCGTATATTTCGCCAATTCTTTTTAGAACTTGACAGTCTTAAATTGCACCAAAAATGGCGCACAGGCTTGTAAATCTGGCACCAGTTATGCTGCATCAATAAGAGGAAAGATGCATCAAAAATGCGCCAATTTTTGCATAGCAGTGATGTGTGAGCCAAAAATGCACCAATTTGTATTCTGAAATATGATTTGCACCGCAAACTGAATTCTGCTTTATGTACCAATATATATATAAAAAAAAAATTGGCATCAGTCTAATAACTGATTTTAACACATAAAATGGGAGCAAAAACATAAAAAAAATTTATTTTACACCACAAAATGTGCTATTTTCCACATAACACTACTATGTGTGCCAAAATTGCGCCTGTTTACATTCTGAAATAGGTTTTGCTCCTAAAAATCTATATCTACTATTGTAAATTAATTCATCAACAATCAAAATAATGACAATGAAACAAAAAACGGGGACAAAAAAATCAAGAATAAACCCCCCTATCCATGTAGTTGCATTTGGTCCAAAAAATGTGCCAAAACGAGCATGCGCCAAGAAATTGCTTCAAATCCCTGTTGACTTACACCAACTTTCATTGGGTTTTCTCAGCGCCACTTTTTACTGACACTTTCCTGTAATAACGCATCATAAATATGTTGGAAAGATAGACAGAAGCCATACTCACTTTAGCAAAAAAAAATCGCCGAGCTTGTCGGAACTTTTTTTTTGGCGCAAAATATTTGTACATTTTTCTAAAATTCTGTGTGACTTAATTCTGGCGCAGTTTTAGACACATTGATAAATAAAGGTCATTATTTGTAAACACAGAGAAAAAAATTCTTAATGATGTAACTAGGCAATGCGGTAAAGGGAAATCTCACCCTATAGGGTGCATTAACACAGATGAATACAATATCGGTCTGCTGATATTGCACTTACAAAACTGCAATATTTTTCGTGAGTGTAATGTGTTTTGCAAGAAAAATGCATTGTATCATCGCGCTTGCAATTTTCCCGCCAGGCTTAAAAGTGGAGCGATTGCCCTGATGACCACGGCCTAATGTCCAGAACCTAAGGCAACATAGACTGTCCCTAGATGGTCAAGGGGGTGACAATAGACAGATGTAAATAACAATAGATACAATAGATACAGTACCAGGACCAGGAAGCAGATGTAACAGCATCAATAAATCAGTACAAATTCCAGGGACTTCTCCGACAGAGAGACGGCACGTGGACCCAACCAGAAATCCACCGGTAATAACCGGCACCCTGTAGTAGGAGGGGCTGGAATAACTGTATAGCAGTCTTGTTGATTTGCCAACTAGGGGGCCAGCCTCCCATCACTGGCACTAAAGGACAGGGTGCAGTGCAGTTGGCACGGTCACATGGGCCTTGGCTGACGCTGTGATGTCACCCTGAACTCACTTCCTGGTTGCAGCCAACACACTGAAACAGCACAACATCATAATAGCAGCTATGACATCACCAAAATTAGATATCTCTAAGATCGGAAAAGTTTGTAACTGTCATTACGGCGGCGTCACACAAGTGTATGTGTATTTATGCATGCATGAGCATAACACTTATGCGGAATAAACAACACTTTTTTGCTCTTGCATTGGTGTGCTTTACTGTAATTTTTATGCCTACAAGATATGTTCATTTGCGAGTGGCAAACAGACACATTGGTTGAAATGGCTAATTAGTCTTCATGAGTTCCAGATGTGTTCTGTTTCCAGTAGAATTACGCAGTGTTTTACCCATCTCCTTGCACATTGCGTCTGCATTTCTGCACCCTCATTGGCTTCTATGGGGACTTTTAGTGCGCCAATGCGCAGAAAAATAGAGCATGTGCTATTGGTTTTTTTGCGTGACTAAAATATGCATAAAATCAATGGGTTCTATTCTCTGTGTATTGCATGCGTAAATTTTGCATGTGCAGATACACTTGCAAATATACCCGTGTGAAGCCAGCCCTAGGGACAGTTTCAGATGAGCTATTACAACTAAATGTCAACAGTGCTCACCAGTACGGAGCGTAGTTGCAAACCAATTTTTTTCCCCCTTCTTAGGTCGTTCAAACTCTGCGCCATAGTGCAAGAGTTTGAAAAAAATTGCGGGAAGATAGGTATCAACATAGTATCAACTGTGTGCAGGAAAATTAAGGCAAGCCTTATGTTATCTAATCTTAGCCTTATCTTTTCTCAGGCGTAGTATTCACGCCTCAGAAAACCGCTAGTGAAAACGAAACCATTGAAATCAATCGTTTCGTCCCATCATGCGGCTGTGATTATCATGGCTGCATAACGGGACTAAAACTCGCCCATCTGTTTCAGCCCTTAGAGCTCCTTCACGCGGGCGGATTTTTTTCATCAGTATTTTCTAAAGTGGATCGTACAGAAAGTATAATGGAAAGTTTTGCATTTCTTCCGTATTTTGGACCCACTCCTGGTTTTGACTCACAAAATACTGATGAAAAATACGCCCATGTGAAGGAGCCCTTAGTTAGGTTTTATAATATTTTTTATTTGTTTTGGAGAAAACCCCAACAAATCAGCCATTTTTTTGGCGTTTTTTTCCCTGCTGTTTCCACGCTGTAAATGTAACATATTAACATTATTCTACTGTCAGTTTGAATACAGTGATACCAAATACCATTATGCTTTTGGCCAAGGTATTCCTGGTCTGGTCAGTGAACCTCTGTCTGAAGGGTTTTCTGCACCAAGCTGCAGTTCCCTGCCTGGTTTGAGTCTTCATTTAAAGCTACTTTGTTGCTTATTCGGTTTAACACCAATGAGGCCGTTTAACCCCTTGCTGCTCTGTATCCTTAATGGCCATTTATATATTTTAGTCTAATTTGTCCTTTGCAACTTCTCGCTTTTCACCACCTAGGGAAGGTCAGGTTCCTGACGTGGGGTCACCCATATAAGGACAAGCGCTCCGCTTTTAGGCGGCGGTCCCTTTTGTTAGAAGCTTAGATCACATTTCCCCTTTTTGTTTCATTTTTCACATTTTATGTTTTCCACCTTAGAATATTGTGTGTATGTCCATCTTCTAATTATTTAAGTCTGATCCAGACAAGGTGTTTCATATCCAGCTCAGTTGTAACAGTTAGGGCTCTTTCACAAGGGCGCTGTGATTTTCGGCTGCCTGAATCACAGCTGAAAATTGCATGAACGAGAGACAGAGCAAGCCATGGCTGCACCTCCCATTTTCTTGCCCATTCAAACGGCCAGTGGGAAAGAGTTGAGCTCTGCTAAACTCCCTCCCCCTTTCCGCTCCTTGCTGGCTGCTGGCAAGGGGAGGGGGCGTGATGGGGGCGGGCTGGGGTTGGGACAGGAGTGAAACAAGGTGGGAGCTTAGCAGAGCTAGTCATGCTAAACTCCCTCCCTCCCCAGCCTATGGAAGTTGCCGGTAAGGAGAGGAGAAGGGACTTTAGCAACCTGAGCCGCTGCTAAACTCCCTTCCCCTTCCCTTTTCTAATGGTTCCCATAGGCTTCCATAGGAGTCTATGGGAACAGCCAGCATATTCCGGCAAAAGATTGGACAAATCCTATCTTTTCTGGCTGGTGTAAAAGTGGCCGGCCAGAATGTGCTATCTTTTCGGGTGGCCGATTTTACGCACCCAAAAATCGTTCATCTGAACAAATGCATTGGAATCCAATGCTTCAGATGGTCCCGATTTTCGGCCGGCGTTTTATCGCAGCATAATCGCCACGATAAAACACTTGTGTGAAACTAGCCTTACACTGACAGGCAATCTATTACGCCATTCCTAATTGGTAGATACTTGCTAAGGGCTTGGTCAGACGAGCATGGTTTTCACGCTGCTAAGCAACATGTAAACCACGCTTCTGACATGCAGGAAGAGATCACGTGGCTATGCTGCTTCTAGCTCCGTCGAGCAACCTAGTCACACATCCGTGGTACAGGCTGCGTGCTTCCATGACTCCCATAGCAGCTTATGGAAAGAACCCTACACAGCGTGCACCACGCAAATACTGCGCTTCTAAAAACGTACCACGTGAGCTACTTTTCATTCCTGTTATATGAGGAATGTATGTAGCAGAGCTGTATGTGATGTATATGTAGCACTGCTGTGTGTGACGGGCATGTAGCAGAGCCGTAGCAGCGTGTAAACCATGCTCATCTGACCGAGCCCTAAAGAGGTTTTTGTTAGAACTGAAACATCTTAATGATTCACCCATATTTGTATCAATGTGGAACAGATCACTCACCATTGATTCTGTAGCAAACTATGTGATTCGTCCAATTTATATGAAAGAGCACTAGAACAGCAATCAGTTTAGAGACCTTGTAAACTATCTTCACGCTCTATCAGACCACTTGAAAGCCGCTTTCTAAAGCTATAGTGCATGTGTGTAATGGTATTTATCTTTCAGCACTTTCTGGTTCACATGTACTGGCTGCATTATGAATGGTATGACTTGTACAGTGCTGAAAGAATTCTTCATTACAGTCACAGTATAGACTACACACAAGTTATTTTAACATTTCTGAGTGCTCATATCTGATGAATTCAATACACCAAAAAGTTCTTTAGCATCACTACATAACCCTGAAATGTGGGAATGTTCATATAATGCATAAAAATACTTTCTAGCTGAGGTGTACTGTAGCGTGCACACAATGCTGAAAACTGTAATCTATCATATCACTTAGCAGGAGTGCTGGGATTTTAATGCCATGATAGCCAAGATAGCCATGGTATATAGAGGCTGCTTTTCAAGATGAACACTTTTATTTTCTTGAGTAAATTGGATCTCCCAAGGCAGAGGTGATGAGCACTATTGGATAATAGACAGGGGAGTAGTTAAAAGGCCCACGGACTTGGGTACAACAAGTTCAGCTTAGACCCTCCTCTCTACTGCTCTTCATGGCTGTTGGCCATGCTCTCCCTGAAAACTTCTGCTACATCACTCGGTGTTTTAAGTGGCTCACTCATACAGCACTAGCAGCGAAGGACATTGCAGGAGTTTTACGAGATTAACAGCACAAGCTCTGAAAGACATGAATCACCCCCTGTAAAAGGGAAAAAATAAAGCATAGAGGGTATATCTGTTAGAAAAGTTGTGTAACACATTGGGCTTAGATACAGCAGCTCAGCTCTGGTGTACCTCTAAATGATGCGGTCACCAAAGCATAGTTAGATACCAGGTACACAGTGATAGTGATTACAGTGCAGTTACCTCTAGTGATCATAGGTGGTATTTTCCTTGACTGGCATCGTCTGTTTTTGGTTTTCTTTTTTCTCACCATTATGACATCTTCTGGTCACTCTCCCTATCCTGCTGCCAGGAACTCCTATAAATGCTTCCTATACACTAATAGTGCAGGCCTCTGTTCTCTCTCCCAGTTACAGTGCACCCTTCCATTTTCCTCAGCAGTTACAGTATACCCCTTTGTTTGCTCCTCATACAGTCTGTCGCACCCACAATTACTAGTAATTATTAGGAAATTATATAGTACCAGTGTTTCTGGTGGTGCAATGTGCCACACAGCTCTGCTACATGCACGTCACACGCACAGCACTGCTACATATACATCACATAAAGCATGCTACATACATTCTTCATACAAGAGGAATGAAAAGCAGCACAGTAGAGTCCTGCACACACTGATCACACTGATCATCATTTGACCCCAGACTGCTCCTACACAGGTATCTGATCACTTGACAGTGACATCACCACAAGTCCTGTAACCACACGGCTGCTGCAGGTGTTTGTTAGTATTCCATGCCCTAAAAACCCCTGCAGCCTCAGTTGCTATGGAATACTGACGACCACCTAGCTGGACAGCAGCTGTGTGCTTACATGATCTTTGATGATGTCACCATCATGTGATCGGGGGCGGAGCATGTAACTCACTCACTTGGGATAAAGGAGCTTTGATGATGTCACCGTCATGTGATCAGGGGCAGAGCATGTAACTCACTCCCTCTTGCTCCACCCCTTGATCATCTGGAGTGAGTTACTTGCTCCACCTCTAATCACATGATAGTGACATCATTACAGGTCCTTCATCCAGAGATCACCGATAAACCGCCGTGATATCAGTTGTTATGGAATAGGACCTGTGAGGACATCACTGTCATGTGATCAGGGGCTGAGCATGTAACTCACTCACTCCGGATGAAGCACCGTTATGCTCTGCCCCTGATCATCCGGAGTGAGTGAGTTACATGCTCCACCCCTGATCACATGACAGTGATGTCATCGCGGGTCCTATTCCATAGCAACTGAGGCCGCAGGGGTTTCATCAGTCAAAGCAATCAAATATTTTTGGTATGCTCTATAGATATGTCATAAATGTATGTCAATAACTTTAAGGCTTTATGCATGTGGTTATTATACAGGCCAATTTTGTACAGAGCCATAATAGAGCTCCCATTCCAATGCATAGGGCCTTTCCATGATATCATTAGCAGACATTGGCTTTTCCTGTCCAATTCTATATGTTTAAAAAGAAAAAATTGTAACATGCTCCCTTGGATGCTGTAAATATGCATCTTTTCCTCCCTGGAAGCATATAGCAAGAGATCTCATTTTTCAAAAATTGTATCTTTATTTTAAATACTGGAGGAGAATGAATCTTATTAAAATGCTTTTCCAGATCTTACAAATTGATGATGTACCCTAAGGATAAGTCATTAATAGCTGATCTGCAGGGCTCATCGCTCAGAACCCTGTCCGATCAAGTGTTTGCCTGGCCGGCTGTCACCCTGTATGGAGCAGGAAGCATATAGCTCCGTACATTGTGCAGTGGCCCACTGTGGCATTGCAGGCATAGCTCCCATTGAACGAAATAGTAGTTGTGTCTGCAATAGCACAACGCATTAACTACTGTTGACCATTCCTGTTCATAGGTCATGAATTTTTAAGACCTGTAAAACCCTTTAAAAATGATAAATCATATCAATAAACCACTTTTAAAGACAATTTCTAAGTTTGTGATATCTTTTTAAAAATTCTATATACAATTGAATCTGTTTTATTTCTTTGTAATATTAATAATACATTGAGCTACAAAACCCTTTTTCATTTGTCCATTTGTCCTTTGTGATTCTAAAAGCTTGTTGATGCATGGTTCATAGTCACAGCTTGTTGACGCATGGCTTAATTGGTCAGTAGTGCTGAATAGTCTGCTAATCAAGCAAAAATGCTGGAGTTAGCCAACCATTTGCCAGTTTGCTTTATATGAATTAGTTAAAATATTTCACCCCTTTTACTTCCTTCAGGATTAGGTTACCTGGGGAGCATGTGCAAAGAAACACAATGCTTGACATTTGACCTTCCTGTCTTCTATAAGTGTCTGCTGCAGCTTAGCTACCCTATAGAACAGAAGCCAGGAGCATAATACTTCAGCTCCTGTCTGTTAGTGTTGTCATAAGGGGCACTAAAACTGCAATTAACCTAACCCTAACACCATGTCCAAACTTTAATAGATAGCAGTCAGGACATGAACACTGAAGTAGATTGTCCTCTCTAACAATACTGACCAACCGGAGGTAAAGACAGGAAGCAATGCTATCTGGACTAGAAGAGAAAGGTCCATCACATTGAACTTATGAACATTGGATGTTTTGAAGAGTCGATCTCTAAGGTCCCAAGGAACTAAGTGGAGAAAAAGCTTTAAGGTGGTAGTACCACAATCCACTTTTATCACCTAATTATAGGATAGTTGATAAAAGTTTCATTGGTGGGGTTCTCAGCACTGAGACTCCCACGGATCTTGAAAACAGGGATCTAGTGCTGAAATGTGCAGAGCACTGAGCTGTCATCTGAAATCTTTTGGGGTTTTTATTTTTATTTTCCAAAATTGTTATAAAGTATTCTTTCATTACAAAACAATGTTGCAATGTGAGTGTTGCTTTCCTTAATAAATACTTGCGAGATTAAATTGCATTGTCGAGTCATTTAAAAAACCTGCCCTGCGAGGCATGACATGGTAATAATACACCTGCCACTGAAGGGGTTAAGGCTTTCTATCACTCTGTTTCGTTTTTGAAGCAGAGAAACAGAGTTAAGGGTGCGTTCACACGAGCGTGGTTTCGTGCGTACTTAGGTGCGTACATACGTTCGCACCTAGGTAGGAGAAAAAACACGCGTGAACACAGCTGCGTGCTTGTTGTGAATGGAGCTGCGGCTGCTGCTGGCGGCTCCATTGAAAACAAAGCTCTGCCGGCACCCTGTAATTGTTTTTCAGGGAAGGGCTTTACATATAAAGGGAGGCAGCTAAAGGGAGGTAAGTATTGTTTTTTTTTCATACACTTTTTAAAATGGCTTTTCAGGGAAGGGCTTATGAAGCTCTTCCCTGAAAAGCCATTGACGGGGATGTCGGCAGCAGGATTCTCTACCGCAGCTGTCATGTGTGACAGCTGTGGTAGAGAGTTGAAGAATTCTTCTGCTGCATCTGGGAATTCTTTTAACTAGCAGGGGTGAAGGAAACACTCGCATGCGGCAGATGTGTTCTTCATGCCCGCGGAGGTCACGGCAGCGGTGGAGAGGTAAGTTTTTTTTGCACTAAAGTGTTTCTTTTTCAGGGAAGAGCTTATATGTAAAGCCCTTCCCTGAAAAAGAATGCAGGGAGCCGACAGAGCATTGTTTTCGATGGAGCCGCCGGCATAAGCCGCGGCTTCATTGAAAACAATGTGTGCATTCCCTGTGGTGCACGCATGTCCTATCTTTGCAGGCACGCACTTGCAAAGTACGGACATGTGAACACACTATAGGGAATGCAATGTTGTAAATACAAGCATGTTTTTGTGCAAGTGTATGCACGCACAAAGACACGCTCGTGTGAACGCACCCTAAAACTGAAATAAATGTTCCTGTTTTCTTCCCCAATGGGTTTGCAAAAAATGGAAAGCTACCATTCTGTCAGGTTTTTTTTTTAACAGACTGCACCATTTGTTCTGTTAAAAAAATGTGATCCTAATGGAACAAAAACAAACTATAAACTTTCCATTTTTTTGAAAAGCCACTGGGGAAGAAAAACGGAAACTTTTATTTCAGTTTTAATTCCGTTTCTCTGCTCCAAAAATGGAATAGAGATGGAATACCCTAATGGAGCCCCAATGCAGTTGTGAATGAGCCCTAATTAACCCCTTGAGTGGCGGGTTTCTTACCACCCTGTCAGACCCACAAGGGCAGGTTTTTTAAATGGACTAATCATTGAATTTCAACTAATTTTCCAGTCGTGTTCCAAGAGTCATAACTTTTACATTTTTCCATTGACACGGCCATACAAGGGCTTGTTTTTTGCGGGACAAGTTGTACTTTTTGATGGCATTCGTTTTGGGTATATATAATGTATTGCATAACTTTTGTAAAAAAAAATTGTAGTGAGATTGGGGAAAAAAAAGAAATTCTGCCATTTGTTTTTTGGATTTCATTTTTACGGCGTTCAGCGTGCAGATAAATAGTGTGATAACATTATTCTCTGAGTCACACGATTCCAGAAATACCAAGTTTATGCAGTTTTTTTATGTTTTGCTATTTTTGTACATTTAAAAGATTTTTTTTTCTTAAGGTTTGCTTTTGTTTCTCCACATTCCAAGAGCGGTATTAATTTTTTTTTCCATTGCCAGCGCTCTAGAAGGGCTTGTTTTTTTGCGGGATGAACTCCAGTCTTCATTTATCTAATTTTTTGGAACATTTAAAATTTTGATCACTTTCTATTCCATTTTTTCTAGTGGCAAGATTAACAAAATCTGTAATTCTGGCATGTTTTTTATTTTTATTTTTCACTGCATTCTCTGAGCAGTATAAATAATATATTAAAGTCATTCTACAGGCCAGTACGATTATGCCAATACCAAATTATAATAGTTTGTTTTCTTTTTCATGACTTTTTCACACTTTAAAAAAAAAAAAAAAAAAAAAAAGGAATAAAAGTTTAAATCACCCCTCCTTTTGCCATATCTATAATGAAAAAAAATCTAAATCATAAAAGAAAAATACACATTTGGTATTGCCGCGTCCGTAAATGTCCGATCTATCAAAGTAGTGCATTATTTACCCTGCACAGTGAACGTCGTCCAAAATAAAAAAAAGAAAGCCATGAATGCACTTTTTCAGTCACCCTGTTTCCCGGAAAAAATGCAATAAAAACGATCAAAAAGTCATATGTATTCCGAATTAGTATTATCGTAAACTACAGGACATCCCGCAAAAAATGAGCCCTTGCTCAAGTACGTCGACGGAAAAATAAAAAAGTTATTGCGCGCAGCAGAAAATAATTTAAAAAAATTAAATGACTTTGAAAAAAATAGAAGTACTACAGCAAAAAAAAACTATACAAGTTTGGTATCGTAGCAATCGTACTGACCCATAGAATAAAGTTATCAGGTCATTTTTGTTGCAGTTTGTGCGCCGTAGAAACAAAAGACGCTGAAAGATGGCGGAATGTCATTTTTTTTTCATTTTACTCCGCTTAGAATTTTGTAAAAGTTTTTCAGTACATTATATGGTACAGTAAATGGCACCATTGAAAAATACAACTTGTCCCGCAAAAAACAATCCATCATACAGCGATGTCGGTGGATAAATAAAGGAGTTATGATTTTTTAAACGTGGGGAGGAAAAAAAGAAATGGGGAAAAAAGAAAAAAAAGGGCCGTGTCATTAAGGGGTTAAATAATGTACTAACTTCCTTCTCTGGGTCATTATGGCACAGGGATACCACAAGTGTAATAGGGAGAGAAGTGTTTTTATTTTAATTTTTTAAAATAATTTTTAAACTCTTTTTTTAACTTTTTTTAAATTTTTGTCCCTTTAGGGGACTTCCACAGAGACTCATGAGGACCCCCTTATCACATTCTGGGGTTCCGATGGTGACAACCCTTTACATGTTGCAGTCACATAGACTGCAGCATTTAAAGGGTTAACAGCAGAGATCGGAGGTTTTCTCTGATCTCTACTGTAACAGCTGGTGCCTGGCTGTCCTCTGACAGCCAAGCACCAGCTCTCCCTGCCACAGACACCGTCGCTTGCTTCTGACAAGCCAATGGTCTCTATGGTAACCTCTAAACAAAGCAGTGCAGGACTTTTGAATTCAGAAGCAGGAGATTTCCGGCAGATTGGCAATATCTTCCTGCTTCTGTTTTTCAAAGTCCTGCACTGCTCTGTGTGGGTCTGTGCAGGCAGAGTACAATGCCACAGCTTGTGGCATTGTGCTCTTCAGCTCCCATAGTGATACATATTGCTATTGTCAGCTCATCCCTGAAAATTTCCGGGCGTGCCACTCAAGGGGTTAAGGGGAAAACTAATTTCTGTATATCTTTGCTGCTTAGAAATGTTCCCCCCCCCCCCCTATTTCATTATTTTTGCATATTATTGTTCCATTAGGAAACTTTTCCTATTTAAACTTCATAACTATCATGTACTGCATACGTCTACATAACATCACATTATTGCTTGCAAGAGGTAGCTTTTAGGCCTTAGTCAGACGGGCGATTTTTCGCGCGATTTGCGGATCGCATGACGGATGCGCATCCGCAAATCGCGTGACCGGTGCGCGCAAGTCGCCCGCAAATCGCCCGAAAATCTGCTCCTAGCTCCTTCATTAGAAACGGGCCGGAGCTGTCCAGCGCATTGCATTCAATGGAGACGGCAATACAGCCGTCTCCATTGAAAGCAATGTGCTGCGGGCGAGCCCGGGATGAATTGTCGGTAAGGGCTTAAATATATAAGCCCTTCCCTGCAATCCATCCTAAAATGTGTTAAAATAAAAAAAAATTGTATACTCACCTTCTCCCGGCAGCCGGAGCTCCGCGTGGCCGTCCTGCAGTGGGTGTGAAGGGGGTGTGAGTCAGACCTGCCCCCTGATTGGCTCAGCGCTGAGCCAATCAGAGGCATGCCTCACTCACACCCATTCATGAATTCATGAATGGATGTGAGTCAGACCTGCCCCTGATTGGCTCAGCTCTGAGAGGCAGCAGTCACTCACCCATTAATGAATTCATGAATGGGTGTGTGAGTGTTTTCAGCCTCTGATTGGTCAGGGCTGTGACCAATCAGAGGCAGATCATTCAGCAGGCGGGGATTTTAAAGCCCCGCCGGCTGAATAGTGCCGTGAAGCAGTTCAGGAGAACTGACAGCGGCTGTGGCTGGACTCCGGCTGCAGCGGAAAGGTGAGTATACAATTTGTTTTTATTTTAACACATTTTAGAATGAATTGCAGGGAAGGGCTTATATATTTAACCCCTTCCCGACAATTCACCCCGCGCACGCCGGCAGCCCATTGCTTTCAATGGAGCGGCTGTATTGCCGCTCCATTGAATTCAATGGGCAAACATCGTTCTTCTCTGTCCCAGCTGTTACAGCTGTGGCAGAGAAGAATGATTTGTCTTCTATATGTTCTCAATGGGGTCGGCGCTGCTGCCGCCGGCCCCATTGAGCGCATATAGAGAAGAGAACAGGAATCGCAGATCGCAGATAGGTGCGATCTGCGATTTTTTGTTCTATAATTTATCGGACGAGCGCATAAAAAGCGCTCATGTGTCCGATACCATTGCAAAGCAATGGTTTTATAAAATCGCCGGACGCATGCGCATGCGCAAATTGTGCGAAAAATCGCCCGTCTGACTAAGGCCTTAGGGTAACATAGGGGACAACTCTTGGGAATTTTGCTAGGTCCTGTAATGTTATAAAACATGTAAAATCCAAACATACACTAAAGCAAAAGAATGGACTGTTACGAGTTTTGTATATAAAGAAAAAGAAAACTATTAGTATGTGTATGGCGTAGAAGCATAAAGTTGCAATTCCCTATAAGCAAAATGTTAAATGAAGTTCTCAATTGATCCAAAATGGAAGTGAGTGAATATTATACTAATATGGATTTCCATTTGGCGTAATATCGAAGAGATTTTTCCCTTGAAAAGGGGAGGCCCGTACTTTCTTTTATTACAATGCACAAAGTACAGTATAATATATACTGTCTGGAGTGGTGAGGGGGTAAACAATAAATCATAGGATTTTCATGAGTTTAAAGAGTTAGCTGATATGTTTATTCACATGCTATACATAAACCTTTCAGTTTGTTCCAGAGACCTCAATACATCACACTGGGAGCTCAAAGCATTCCAGTATTCCAAACCCACCATTCTTCAATTGGGCCTAATACAGAGAGCAATAAATCACACATACAGTTTTTCAAGGTTACATGGGGTCATATACAGTAACTATTATCTCTCAAATCAATATTCTGCAGCGCATGGAATAAAACAAAGTTATATAGAGATAAATCATGCAGTGGTTTTAATAATTCTATTATCTCCATGCACAATGATGTTGCTTTTATCCTAGGGAGAACCATAACAACTATTATATAGTTCATTCTCAGCCAGCCAGAACTAATGTGTCAGCCTTTCCATTGATTCTCTTTCTATATTTATTAAGCACAAGAAACAAAGTCTAAAAGGCTCAGACACAAGTAACAGGCCGCTAAGACATGGACATGATGCAGCTAAAGCCTGTCCTATCATGCAAAATAATAATAATCACCTTTATTTATATAGTGCATACATATTATGAAGCATTTTAATATCACTTGATATTTGGTTCTGTGCCCATTTTTAAATTCACATATTAGAATGTTTTTGGAGTGTGGGAGGAAACCCATACAGACATAGGGATAACATACCAACTCCATGCAGATGTTCTTAGTAAGGGTTGAACCTAGGACCCCAGTGCTGCAAGGCAACTGTTATCACCTCCTGTCCTCCAGTCAGTAGCTCTCCTTAGTGAGCTATCCAGCTTGTGGGACAAGTTCCTCTCCATACCTTAGCCTCATTCCCAGATCCCTCAACCCAGACCCTGCTCTAGCTCCAAACGGTTCCTGATTAGGTTTCCTATAAAATCCTGCCACTCCCTCAGTGCTTGATTATTCGACTCCTCGACATTTATTTCAGGTCAACTTGTACGTGCCCCTTTGCCATTTTGACATGACCCCCTGTTGCTGACTCCTGACTCCTCCTCTGACTACATACCCGCCTAATCCTTCTGTACTGCATACCAAGACCACCCGTTACCGACTTCTGGCTTCCCATCTAACCACGTACCTGCCTTATCCTTCTGTACTGCATACCGTGATCACCCATTGCTGACTCCTGGCCTGTCTCTGATTACCTCTCCAGGCTTGCACTGCTACTACACCCATGGCTCCTATCCAGTGCCAGTAAGACTCTTACAGCAAAAGTGCAAACCAATGAGCCACCATGCTGGGGATTGTTTTCAAATCATGTATAAAAAGTTAATTAATTGGACAGTATGCCTGGTGGTCAAAAGCAACCATTGTACATGAGAAACAGTAGTATTTTGACCATTACAGCACATGCCTTCTATCCTACATCTTTCAGTAGTTTGCCACTTCCATAGAGATTTTTCTTACAATTGTCAACTTTCTCTGAGCTGATCTGCAGAGTAGGCAGAGGCAAGCTGCTATGATGTCTCCCATACACAGCACACAGAAAGAAGAGGAGATCCTGCTCCCCCTTTCTCTCTCATACACAGTAAGTGTAAAGAGACTTACAAGGCCATGCATGCTCCTCTGGGAAATTTATGCAAATGAAAAAATGGAACAATGCCTCTGCATCACCACCTATTAAAAGGCAGCATTCCTGCAAATGAACGCCAGACCTTTCTTCCTCCAAAGAAAAAGATAACCATACGCAGACAGACCGTTTCAAGGTTTTTACCCCTTATTAGTATACTGTGGGTTGCTGGGTGAATGGCTATGATGTGGGCCAGAAGAGGTAAAGTTTCTCCCTAGGGAGAGCAGCTAGTAGGTGTGAGGAGACTTATAAGGCCATCCATGCTCCTCTGAGAATATTGTGGAAATAGAAGGATGGAACATGGTTATCTTTTCCCTCTGGAGAAGACTCTGGCTTTGGCTTATATTCCCACTCATTGTTGCAAGGCTTGCTGGAAGGTCAGACATGCCTTGCAGGAATGCTATCTTCTAATAGGTGGTGCTGTAGAGGCATTGTTCCATCTTCCCATTTGCATGAATCTCTCATACACGCAAAAAAAATCAGCAGCATGGAAGACATTATACAGCATTAGTGGGCAGTGGATGACATAAAACACTTATTGCTTATTAACATTGATGTGCCCATGTTGCGTCTACAAAAAATTGACACAAAAATATCTGGACAACCTATGGACTCCTGATTTCACAGATCTTTTAACACTGAATGGCTATTCTGGTCCAGGAAAAGGAACCAGAATAACACATACTGCGTTTATTTTCACTTGAACCATCTGTCCATATAAAATAATGCACGTGTGAATACTGCTGCCCCTGTGAACTCTGTAGGACACACAGACAGCACATGGATGTGAATCCCACCCATGTGAATAAGCCTTTGCTATATGCAGCTGGTGGGATTCATGTCCATATCTTGTCTGTGTGAACAGAGCCTTACAAGTTACACATGTAGTGGATGAAAAGATGGATTACTTATAATAAGTAGAGGTTAAAGTAAATGTTTGTTTCCTCAGATTGGTTGAAGCTGCAAAATTACAAGTGGTAAAGAATTCAAACTTTCCTGGCTCCTTGAGGCTCATTAAGGCTGGATACAGGCTCATCCTAATAACTTGAGAGGGAAGAAGTTGATGGTAGGATGCTAATGTACACAGCAGCATTAACACATGGGTGTTAAGGTTGTTGCTTTGCCCTCTTGTTTGTCACTTTTGTGTTACAGGGATGATCAAAGAGACTGATGATAGAAGAGTTAGTAGGGCTTTTCCCACTTGCAATGGGATAGTTTTCTAAACTGATCTCACAACGATTATCACAAACATTACACCCTATAAATATTTACCCCATTCTGTCAAATATAGTCAGAGAGTGGATCCCTGCAAAAAAAACCCCAAACTTATGCAACAGGTTAGGTCAGTCAGAGGCTATCTAATAGACATAAAATGTTGTGATGTGGTATTCGCTTACGGAAGCCAGTGCAACCATTCAATGTTAAAACAATTAGAGGAATTCTACCAAGATCTAAAGTTTTCCCCAATCTACATGATAGGGGATAACTTTACGATTGGTAGGGGTCAGACCGCTGGGATATCCATAGATTCAAAGAATGGGGGTCCTGACAGCCCCAACATGGAGTGGAGGTTGCACATTCATCTCAATGACAGTACTGAGCGCTCAGCAATCTCTGATTCTGTCATTAAAAAGAATGGAGCAGTGGTGCACATATGTATGGACCTACCCTAAAGGGTTAAATGGTTGCTATGGCGATGGACTGCAAGATGCGCTAAAACTTTCTCAAAAATGTTGTGTGCACCAAAAGTATAACTTGTAAAACAAAAATGATCACACAGCAAAAAAAAAGGGTGAAAAAAAATCCATATAAATTTGGTATTGATCCACAGAATTAATTTAACATACTATTTATACCACACAGTGAAGACCCTAAAAAAGATAAAATTGCAGATTTTGTTCATCTTGCCTCTAGAAAAAATAGAGTAAAAAATTATCAAAATGTCACATTCCCCAAATTGGATAAATGAAGATTAGTGTTCATCCTGCAAAAAAATAAGCTTTTATAGAGCTCCATCGATGGAAAACTAAAAAAATTAGGGCTCTTGGAAGGCAGCAAAACAAAGGCAAATCTTTTTTTAAAAAGTGTTTAGTGTACAAAAATAGCAAAACATAAAAAATAACTTGGCATCGTTGGAATCATGACGATTCAGAGAATAATGTCATCACATTATATATTCTGCAAGCTAAACGCAATAAAAAAAGAAATCCAAAAAAACAATGGGGAAATTTCATTTTTGCCCTCATACCTCTTAACAAATTGCCCTTATAATTTATTAAAAAAATGATAAAATAGATGTACCCAAAATGATGCCATTAAAAATAAATACAAAAAAACAAGCCCTGTATGGCTATGTTTACAGAAAAGAGTTATGGCTCTAGGAATGTGACATGAAAATTAGAAAAATGAGTTGGTCATTAAGGTTAAACAGGCTTTGGTACTAAGGGGTTAAGGCCTCTTTCACACAGGAGACAGTGATATTGTATCTGTGCGATATTGCTGTGTTTTCTCGCGGTGATATCGCGATTCTGTGTCCTTACACAGTCACGCAACTTTCTCCCGCTCTTCTGCTGGGATTTTCTGCAGCCTACAAAACGTTGCTAATGTGAAGGAACCCATTGGAGAGCATAGGCTTCACATACATGTGATTTGTAGCACTGTCACATCGCCAAAAAATCGTGCGATTTTGTCGAAACCGGTCTAAGGGCTTATTCACACGGGCGTATATCGGCTGGGTTTCCATGCCCGGCTGAAATACGCTGCCCCTTTAATGCATTGGCTTACAATGCATCAGTGCACAGGGGTGTATTTCCGCGGTGTAAAAGCTTTTGAGCGGGCACTGCCACGCTGGCGGCGGCAGCTGCATAGATTCCTATGGGACCCTATGCTAGCTGCCGAAAAAGGGAGGTGGGAGGGAGTTTAGCAGCGTGACTGCTAAACTCCCTCCCCCTTCTCTTCACCTCTTGCAGCTATTTGCAATGGGAGGGTGTGGGACGGGGGTGGAGCTAAATTCCGCCCCTCCCATTGCTGGCTGTGGACAAGGGGCAAGGAGGGGTGGGAGCTCAGATCTGCCCCCCCACACCGCCCCCTTCCTTTGCAAATGGCCAGAGGGGAGGAGAGAGTTGAGTCGGGGAGGGAAGGGGGAATGTCTCCCCAGGCCGCACAGCATTGCGGCCTCAGCGTATACGCGCTAGACGCTTTGCCGTTCAGGCATTTTTATGGTGCCAGCAGGCGCACGTAAAACGCCTAGGGCTTTGTAAGCCTAAAGATCAAGTAAATATTCTAAATAGCAAATCCTGAAGACTTCCTTTTCAGGTTTTGGAAACTTCCTGAGAAATAGTTAACGGTGAATTTGCAATGTGAAGAAGCAACCAAAGGCTTCCTAGAAACACGCAAGGTGTGAAGAAAGAGGACAATGGGGAGAGTGCAGTGTGTGGCAGAGACCTCTCTTTGGTCACAGGTCTAGATGACATATGGTGGAGAAGCCCTGGGGTTGGCATTTGATGTTGTTCAGAAGAGACAGCATGGTGACATTTTATGTCCAACACTTTAATAAGGCAAATGGATGTTTTCTGTTACTTCTGTGACTACCAGGTCAAAAAAAAACCTGAAGGGGGAGGGGGTCAGGTAATCTTTGAAATGGTTTTACATGTAAGCTCAGGATAAAGGTCAGTTGGGTTGCTTTCGCACCTGCTTTAGGGCTCAGTTCAGGGTTTCCATCTCTTTGCTTTATTTTCGGAGGAGAGGAACAGAAATAAAACTGAAAAAACAAAAAAAAAACATCCATTTTTTTCTGCATTGATTTCAATTGGATTTATAATAAAAAGGGAAAGGCTTCCGTTTGCCTCCATGCCATCAAGTTTCCTTTTTTTTGGATGGAGATATAGCGCAATCTGCAGCATTATTTTTCCATCCAAAAAAACAAACAAACCGATGGAATGGTGGGAAATGGAAGCCTTTCCTTTTTTTTAAAACCAATCGTTTTTTTTTGTGTTTTATATCAGATTCTCTCCTCCAAAAATGGAGCAGGGAGATGGAAACCCTGAACTGACCCCAACGCAGGTGTGAAAGCAGCCCGATTCAATCACATTAAATATAGATACAAATGTAGGGCTTATTTAGACGACTGTATATTGGCCGGGTTTTCACGCCTGGCCTATATACGGTGTCCCTCTCTGCAGGGGGAGGAGGCTGGAAAAGCCGGGAGCAGTGCACTGAGCTCCCGCCCCCTCTCCGCCCCTCACCACTATTTGCAATGGGAGGGGTAGGACGGGGGTGGGAAGCTAATGTTCAAAACCCCCTGCAGAGAGGGTCACTGTATATCGGCCGGGCATGAAAAACGCCCTTAGAATTCTCAGAGCTTAAACAGATGGGCGTGATTTTGTCTCGTTAAGCGGCCGCATAACAGGATGAGACAAAACCACTGATTTCAATGGTTTTGCTTTCACTAGCGGTATTCCTAATACTTCGCCCAAGAAAAGATAGGATTTGCCCTATCTTTCTCGCACGTAGTTAATAGTACATGCGAGAAAGATAGGGCAGAAGCTATCTCCAGCTTTTTTTTCTTTTTTCTTAAACACACACGGAATAGAGTGGATGTTGAAAGGTAAAAAAAAAAGATTTTTACCTTGTTCAGGCGCAACTACACTCTGTAGCTGTGAGCGTAGTTGCATATATGCCCATGTGAAGACGCCCTCAGTCTGGAACAGAGCTCAGCATTCACCTGCAGAATCCAGTTATCTTATAACTCCTGTTTGGGTCTTGGTTCTGGTTTTTGGTGTGAAGCGGTTCACCCGAGGTTATTCAGTGGATAAATAGTTAACCCCTTTAAGAACCAGCCTCTTTTGTGCCTTAAGGACCAAGCGATTTTTATTGTCGCACTGCAAGAGCCATAACTCGTTGACATAGCCATATGAGCGCTTTTTTTGGGAGGGGGGGGGGGGGGATGAGTTGTATACGTAAATGGCACCACTGTGGGATACATATAATGTGTTGTATAACTTAATTTTTTTTCTGAGGGATGGGGGGGGTGCCGGAAATAAATTGTGGTATGTCCTATCTCTTCGTGTTTCTCGGAAAGCATCGCCCATTGCTTACAATGGGACAGTAAAACACATCGCATACTGTGTGATGTGCCCGTGAGTGTAATGCGAGGTTTCCCATTGAAACATTTGTTGATCCACTTACGCACCTGAAAGCCACACTGAAGTGATGGGAGGTGCTTTGACAAAATAATGCCTCACATCAGTGTGAAAACCTTGGCCCAAGATCGCGCTCACCCGTGTGTAGCTAGCCTAAAGCATGATTACTGCAATATCAAGTTTATATAGATTAATTTTTTTAACCAATTTTGCACAATAAAAAACACCTTTTTGAAGAAAATCAACCAATTCTGTTTTGCTGCATTATAAGACCCATAACATTATTGTTCTGGCAGCGGAGCTATGTGTGGGTTTGTTTTTTTTGTGGATAGAGTTGTAGTTGCAGTTCTCGATGAACCAATCACAGCCATCGCATTAAATGGCTGTAATTGGTTCATCGAGCACTGGCTCTGACTGGCTGAGCCACGGCGCTCGAGAACCAATCAGAGGCAGCACTTCCTGGAGGTGGAATTTTTGAACCTCTAATCTGGGAAACCCTGACAGAAGACTGCAAACAAGTGCCAGGTACCTGTGAGGAGAAGTGCAGCAGAGCAGACAGTGGCTGTTAGGTGATGTATTGTGTTTTATTTTTTTTATGCAGTCAGGGCTTATTTTATGGGTAGGGCTTATATTTCAAGCTTTCTCGAAAATCCCAGCAAAAGAGCACTACGAAGACCCGCGACTTTGTAGCGACACAAAATCATGATATGGCTGCAAGAAAACGCAGAAATACTGCACAGAACACAGATGCGATATTGTTGCGATTTTCTCGCGCTGATATGGCTCTCGCCCATGTGAAAAAGGCCTAATACCTCCTACGTGCTGCTTTTTAAAACTTTTTTTTAATGTTTTAATTTCAAACAGGTGTAGGGGGGAAAAATGTGTACTTTTTTAATTGATTTTTTTTAAAATTTCAGTTGTACTCTATTGAACTATTCTTGATGCTACGTTTTAGTCCCTGAAGGGGACTCAGAGATGTGATCGCTAGCATAGTACACTACATCACTTATGCTGTACATTCTACTAATCCTACGACAGCAATATTAGACTCTGCCAGAGGCGTGGTGTAATAGCAGACTCACATGGTAGACATGGAGATCTTTGTTAGGCTTCCAGTTGCCATGAGAGCCCATTAGTACCTTGTGATTACACTTCGATGTGCAAATGGGTGACGGAAAGAGCCCTCACCTCTTGTCATCTGCTTACATGCTACAGTTGCTATTAATTGTGACATGTAAGGGGTTAAACTGTCAGAATCTGAGGTTTCTCCATACCTGGCAGTTAGAGCAGGAGCCCGGCTGTCAGTAGTCAGCCAAGCCACCACATTATATTGATATATGTGCAGATTTAAATCCCAGTAGTGAGGTTAGTTAAAAGGCGTATTGCGGTCAGGAAGGGGTTAGAAACACTGAAGCAAGCAGACAATCCAGTAGTGCAGCCTAGTAGTCAGTGTGTTCAATGTTACGCCCAAATTATTCATAGTTAACCAAGTGGGCTGGATTGGCAATAGAGAGGGCAGCACAGTCGGGGGAACACATTTTTACCAGAGAGATGATCAGCAACAATATGGCACATTTAATAGCAGGGGACAAGCCATAATAATGGTCAAGACCAATCCAGGTGAGACATCTCAGGACAAGAGGTAAAAGGACTAGCTGCACCAGCCACGAAGTGGCTCAAATAGTGGTTTATAATCAAGTGTATATGAACCATTGGGCAGTTCATTCACTAAAGGGGCAATAAATGGCAAAGGAGCACTAAGAAGGCATGGAATTATGTTCCTATTTGCCTTTTTCAGCTATCTTTTTTGGGAATGCAGCCTTCCCACTGCTCTCTTGTATTTAAAGATGTTTTAATAGCTGTTAATTTCAGTGTTTTAATTTTCCCAGAGGAGCATGCATGGTCTTACAAGTCTCCTCACTAGTTGCTTCCTCTAAGGAGAAACTATACCCCTCCTGACCCACATTATAGACCTCTCACCCAGCAAAGGTCAGCACCCTGCTGCACTCTGAAGAAGGGCAACAGTCTCAAACAGTTTGTCTGTACATGGTTATCTCTTCCTTCTAGAGAGGACTCTGGCTTGGGCTCATATTCGCAGTCATTGTTACAAGGCTTGTTTAAAAGTCAGCCAATGACTTGCAGGACTACTGCTTTCTGACAGGTAAATGCAGGGAAAAATGGGTATAGGCCAGTTTTCTTTTTTAGCGAAACATGAAAGATTGTGTTTAGCAAAACCTCTCCATTTTTGTTTTAAGCTAGCATACATACAAACACGTTTCGGGGCTGTTGTGCCCCTTCCTCAGTACTCAGCTGGGAACACACATCTGGCATTGGTGTAACCCCCCAACTCCTCTCCAGTCAGGACACCCCGATTTGCCAATTGTTCCCAGCTAAGTATTGAGGAATGGACACAACAGCCCCGAAACATGTTTATATGTATGCTGGTTTAAAGCATAGCACTGGCAGCCTCAGCGATGAGGTCCCTGGATAAACTCTGGTGGAGGCAGAACATAACACTTAGGATTAAGATTCGATTCTACCAGACCTGTGTAATGCCAATATTATTGTACGGCTTAGAGACTTGGACCTTGCTGTCGCATACCACTGAGCATCTGAAGACCTTTCACAAGCGATGCCAACGCCAGATTTTCCATGTCCATTGGTTTGTCTTCAACAGAAACAGCAAGATACAGGCTTGCACGGCGCTTGAGTCAATCACAAAAGCAATAACCAGGAGCCGACTCGCACTTTTTGGTCATGTTGCACGCTTGTCAGAAGCTGTTCCGGCCCACGGTGCTCTAACCTCAGCAATTGCTAGGAAAATTGAGAGACGACCCCCTGCCGGATGGCGGAGGCCCCCTGGTCGTCCGTGGCTCTCTTGGGTGCAACAGATAGGCAACAGTACCTCCTCCGACATCAACACCGAATAGAACAATGCTCTCGGTCGTGGTCATTCTAGATCGGCGCTAGGGACCCTCGTCGTCCAAGTGTGATAACTAACTGGTTTAAAATAAAAACGGAGGAGTTGAGCTAAGTACCACATTTCAAGTTTCTCTAAAATAAATTGTGCCTATTTTTTCCCTGTGTTTACCTTATTGGGTTGACTGCACTTTTTATCCACCAATATATTTAGCTTTATTCCCAAAATGAAGGGAAGAAAAAAAAACTTCTAACAAAGACACTGATTATGAGCTCTTGTCTCACAGGTACTGCTCCTCCCCTTCTTTTTCTCTCATTTCCAAAAAGCCTTCCAATAGGTGGCGCTGTACAGGCATTGTTCTATTTCCTATTTGTACGTAATTAGGTTGCTGCTCACACTGCAATTACTTATCATATTTCAAAAAGGCAAACAAGACCCAGATTTCTTCTCAATTTTACAGAGTTCTGCCTCAAACAAAGACCCTCCTTTTCCTTTACGGTAAACCAGGTTGATTATATTAGTGTAACCGTGTGTTGTATTTCGCATTGGGCTTTTAACAGCTATCACCTATACAAATCCCCCCAACCCACCATGCCAATAAATGTCACTTCACGTCACAACTCTACGTAGAAATGTAAATTAGCTATAAATCTGAATTATTATTACAGCATTTTATTTCTTGGCGAACGCGATTTTAATTTGTTTGAAATGGTCGATACATGGATATGTTTGGAAACCGCTGTGGACAATGTTTCACATCTGGTTGAGGAGTTCGCATTGTGGAAACCCCTTGTCTATGGAAAAGCAATTCCAATCGTTATTTTGTCTTGTTTTTCTTTTCGAGAAACTGTAAGTGGAAGAGTGGATTTCTGCGGGCATTCTGTTTGCCAAAAATATCCCTTTAAAAATACCACAACCCTTTGCTGGTATTAAGAACTGGAGAGAGCGTTGTAGTAAAACGCGCGGTCTCCTGGGTTGTGCGTTGTGTTTTTCCTGTGTTATTGTACATATGTTTTGCTTTAGATAGTAGGAGGCAGATTTTATATTCTCATTCCTTCTACGTAGTTGCACATTTCTCTAAAAATAAACTCAAGGAGTGAACTTATTTTAGTACTTAGGTTTAGGACATCTCATTGGATTCTTTTCTGCAGATTCGGATACATTTCTCAATTTGTAAGGTGTAAACAACAGGATGGAAATGCTACTGTTGGCTTCAAAGTCTATCGGAAAGATTCAAGCCGCTACTTACATAATGTGTATACTGTATGTTCTCTGTTGTACCAGACACAATTCACAATAGCCTGTGTGTGCTAAGGGTGTAAGTGAGAAACTTGGACCGATATCACACTCGTAAGGGTGGTTTCACATGGACGATAAAATTGCGCAATTTCCACAGAACGAATGTTGCTTTGTTGCACCAGCAGCAATGTATTTTACTGTAATTGAGCATGCAAAGAAAAACATACTGATGCTCCCAGCCATTAGCCTGAGTTAAAGGTATGTTTTTTCCTGCGCAATTACGCAGTGCTTCCCGCATTTCCTAGCATATTGCGTTTGCATTTGCGCATCCGCATTGACTTCTATGGGGACTTTTCGTGTGCAAATGTTGGCGTTTTTTTTTGCGCAACTGTTATTGTTGAAAAATACACTATGTGAACAAACCCATTGAAACCAATAGGTTCTAACCACTGCGTATTATGTGAATTTTGTGCATGTAAATAGCCAGTGTGAATCCAACCTCAGCTCTGCCTTCTGGCTACATCTCGAGCCTTCCCTGGCACTTCTGCCCATTTGTGACCACCATTTTGATATTGACACTTTACTTCCCTGACTTACTAGTATATTTATCACCAACTGCTTGACCGAAAAACTGTGGAAAAAATCTGCACAAAATCCGTACGGAAATCGGCCTGTGGTACGGATTTTCGATCCACAGCAAGTCAATTATAGCAGCATAATTGCAGTGCAGATTACCCCTCTTCAAATGAGGGGGTGAATTGCCCCGTGTCATTAGGACATATGGAGACATCAGATGTGCGTTCTGTATAATATATACTGGGCTTGGCTTCGTATACAAGGCGATTATTTCAGATGTCTTTGACAGTCAACACCTGAATTCATTGAATGGCCGAGCGCTGCCTGTGATTGGCTGAGTGCTGTGACCAATCACAGGCAGCACTCAGCTGTCATTCAATGAATGGCTGAGCACTGCCTGTGATTGGCTGAGCACTCAGCCAATCAGACACAGCCCTTTCAGCAGGCAGGGATTTTAAATCCCCGCCTGCTGAAAGAACTTCATTACAGTGATGGGACCCAAGCAGCTAGACATGCCTGAACCCCGGCAGTGGTGGAGAGGTAAGTATGTATTTTTTTTATTTTTTACACCAGATAGGAATGATTTTCAGAGAAGGGCTTATATTTAAAGCCCTTCCCTGAAAATCACTGCAGGGTTTGCATGCAGACCATTGCTTTCAATGGGGCCGCTGGAAGCAGCTGCGGCCCCATTGAAAGCAATGTTGCATGGACCTGCATTCACATGGGTGCGCAGTTGTGTGCACCTATGTACGCACCAGCACACACTTGTGTGAATGCACCCTAATGCAATAATTAGGGACCTTTCACGCAGAACAGAATATTCCACAACTGCATTGCAGAATTGTTGTCCTAGAATTTCATACCAAAATCCTCACGGCAAACTGTGGATTTTGATGCAGAATTTGGGATTTTAGTGCAGAATATCCGCAAGAGAGCATATTCTGCAGCGTTGTTGCAGAATATTCTGTCCCATGTGAAAGGTCCCTAAACAATTGCAAGTTGAAGTCTCCTATGGGAAATAAAAGAAAAAAGTTAAATGACTTTAATTATTACAAAAACAAGAAAAAATGAGCCCTTGTGCAGTTGCATCAACTGAAAAATAAATATGTTTGGGGGTCAAAAGTTGGAAGCAGAAAGCAAATTTTTTTTAAAAGGTATTGTATTTTTTAAGTAGTAGTACATAAAAAACTATATATATTTGGTATCACTAGCCACAGAATAGAGATCAGGGGCCATTTTTACTGTACTGTAAATGCCATAAAAACAATCCCCGCCCAAAGTAGTGTAATTGAAGTTTTATTTCCATTTTGCCCCAAAGTCTTCTAATACATCATATAGTATGTTAAATAAATAAACAAAAAAGTTCTGATTATTTTGAAAGTGGGGATACCAGAAGTGCAGAATGTGAAGTGTACACAGGAGCATCCATGACTCATGGTCACTAAAGGGCTAATAATAAAATAGCTCTGTAAATTAGTGGCTCAGTTCTATAATTGGACAGTTATTTGAAAGTGGTTTCTGTATATTTTACATTTGAAGAACATAACTTAAATTCAAACTTTTCTGAAGTCCAAGATTACAAGGATAAAACCCTGATCACAAATGTCTTGGCTTGAAGTGGCGGTGTCTTTTTGTCACAGTGTGGCTGAATGTCCCTAAGATTTAAGAAGCATGTCCTTGTTATTCCAGGAAAAGGTTCTGCTCTTGCGCACATCAATAGGGTAAATGTCCCTGAGAGCAGCGGACGCCTAATGTATATTATATAGGATGGGTGTCCTTTTACAGTATCCAATGGTCTGGAACATCCTGGAGATGGAATTGTTTGCTGCATCTCCTGAATGACCTCAGCAAGGGGTCTACACAAAGCCATTGTGGATTTTCACTTATAGGTTTTGTGATCCATGAAGATTACAACACACTGCAAGCACTAACACAATAGCAACAATTTGTGTTCATACAGATGGCAAAATGGGCAGGCTTTCCCATCTCCACAGCCAGATCTACAGAAGACATCCTGTTCCCTGATTACACATTCCTATTCCTTATCATTAGCTGGAAGTGGATACTATTTGACTATTTGTTGTGTCTTCAAGCTTTTTTTCCATTTGCTTGTATTTTTATATTGAAACTCAATAACCATTTAGTTTCCAAGTGTTTGTTAATAGTTAGAATAAAGAGGATTTCCTTCATGCCAAGTTAAGTAATACACTATCCTACCAAGAGTAATTGACTATGTGACGGACCTTTGATTCACTGCGAGCTGCGGTAAATTCTGCACGAAAATCCGCTGGCTAGAATTAAAAGTAGTATATATTTATATATGTTAATAAATACCATTGACATTGGATACTCTCTGTGGCATACATTCTACTAATGGCTGAAACACTTCAGCTCGTATTTCCCTTGATTCATCCTGCAAACATCTGGAGAGTTCTTTCAGAGAAGATGGTTGCTGTTAATATTTCCTGACCTAACATCCCAGTTTGTCCCAAAGATGTTCAGTAGGGTTCAGGTCGCAACTCTGTACAGGCCAGTCCAATCGTAAAGAAGGGTTGGAGTTGTGACAAGGCACATTGTCTGGTTGGAAGTATGGCTGACCATTTCCAGAGTATTGTCACATTGCCGGAAGAACATTCTTATCTAGAATGGCAAGGTACACCTCAATGTTCACAGTTCTTTCCAAAACAACCAACCATGCCATGTAAAACATCTTCAGACCATAAACAAACGTCCAAAGTACTTAACCGTTGGCACACAAGATAAACAGAAACAAATAGGACAGCGCCACTGAGGGGAATAATATAATGTGGAAACCTGGCACAGAAATAATGAGGAAGGACTCACCTGGAGTGAACAGCCTAACCTAAAAAGGCCTGCCATCACGCCTTGGGTCCACATGAACAAGAAAGGTAAATAGCTGGGGAGACACTCCATCAGGATGACATCTAGGAAGGAGAGTGAATGCAGGGAGGATCCTAGAATGCTGATTTTTATTTATTTGCCCTTGACACTCAGGAAAAAGCCGTTCTCCAAGTGATTGGAAGATGGAATAGCATGATCTGTCACTCCATAGAACATTTTTCCATGGCTCAACTGTCCAATGATGATGCTTCTCCCACCATTTTAGGCGGGCTGACGCATCTTCTTTGAGAGAACTTGCTTGACGTTTACAGGATGTATGGAGGGAAACACCAACTGAAGTGTATCAGACATTAGTGCAAAGTGTGCCATGGTGAGTATCCATTGTTATTAGGGCCACAATAGGCTCCACTAAGTATTAACATATGGAAATAAATACTACATTTCATTCTTTCTCAGGTGTCCAATTACGTTTGTAGAGTAGTGAATGGGCTCTGAAGCAATCATAACAGACATTTCAATTTATCAAGTAGTAATTGAAAGGGGTTGTCTAGTGTAATATGCCTAACGTCTTATGCATATTGCTATATTACATATCTGCAGTATAATATGGCAACCAAAGTTTTTTTCTCCCACAGATTCATATATCAAATGTTCGATAACTTGCTGTGTTAAAAGGTATTCTCACTTAGAATTACTGCTTCTAGGAAAGACTAGAATGCAGGGAAGCACTATATGGTGGATTATCTGTGGGTCCTTAATACTTCAGGTTATAGCTGATTACTTTAGGTTGGAGCTACACGTAGATGACTTTTTGTAGGAAGACATTTTTCCTATTGAGTTATCTAATCCTTAAAGAAGTGGTCCTTGAATTTTTGGATTTTGTTTCTATTTTCCAATCCTTCAAGGGGGGCCACCACTCAGGATCCTCCCCAATCAGCTGATTTCCTACACTGCTGTCATTACGGACAGCAAAGGAAGCTGATTGCGTTGTCTGTATTGCAGCAGCCCAGTTTGGTACTGTAGGTACTGTTCCTATTCTGACAGTAGAGTTTGGGAGTTCTTGAACATTCCCCCAGCAATGAAATTGTGGAGAGCCATCTGGGTGCCATGAGTGAGTGTATATTCAGATAAGCCTGTTGCTTGTCTTAATGGAACACTGGTCAGAACAGAGTGTAATGCTATTCCTATTTTGCATTATACTACATAAGTGATCAGAGGATCGCAAGATCAAGTACTAAAAAAGTCATTGGTTATAAGAAAAAAAAGTATTAAAAGTTTAAATCCACCTTTTCCCAGTCATGAAATCGAAAAAGAAGAATTGGTGTAAAAGTCCAGTTCAGTAAAATATCACATTATTAATCCCATATGTCAGGAAAAAACACAATGCCAGAGTTGCACTTTTTTGGCCACCTCGTCTCTAAGAGAAAAATTGAATAAAAAGTGATCGTCTGTACCACAAAATTGCGATTGATAAAAACTACCAGTTACTTTGCAAAAAACGAGCCCTCAGACAATCGCAACGATGGAAATATGATAAAAGTTATGGGTGTCAAAAAATGGTGACAAAAGAATTTTTTTAAAAAGGTTTTTTTTTTAAAAATAGTACTAACTAAAACATATATAAATTTGGTATCGCCGTAATTGTAGTAACCTACAGAATAATGATAAAATTTTATTTTTGCTGCACCATAAACAGTGTAAAAGCAAACCCCTCCCAAAAATGTGGAAATGTAATTTTTTTCCCATTTCTCCCTACTTAGAATTTTTAAAAAAGTTTTCCAATACATTATATGCTACGTTAAATGGTACTATTGAAAAATACAACTCGGCCCTCTAAAAACAAGCTCTCATGCAGCTCTGCCTTCAGAAAAATGAAAAAGTTATGAAAAATAAAGGGAGGAAAAAACGCTAACACTAAAAGAAAAAAAGAGCTGCAGCGGGAAAGGATTAATATTGAAGCAGCATATGAACTTTTGCTTCAATTGCAAAAAATTGCAAAAACAGGAAAAAAGATCTTCTTTAATTTATGTACTTTATAAAGTCTTCTATGCTGGTAATGAAGCCTCCCACAGAGGAGGAATCTGTCCTAGAAGAGCAAACAAGTTGCTTGTCCTTGTATACTGACAGCTAGTTACATATATCACATTACGGCTATGCACTTCAGCAATGTTGACGGCTTCAGGTTTATCCACTTAAACCATATTGTTATTCACTTGATTGACAAGGGGCCCTTGTGGACTAGTGATGAAAGACTTACAAATAATTATTTTTGAAGGGACATGAATAGGCCTTGATAATACAAGTAATATATGTAGTTTGAGAGATCCAGGAGTCAGCGAATTCCCCCCTTTGTACTTCAAAGGAGCCGACATGTCTGGCAGGATTATTAATTGACTTGTAATATGACGTTATATGAGCAGGGCGGCACGGGGCTTTCAACAGAATAGAGAAATCAAATATAGAGCATAATCAGCTCTTGGTGATACAATCCTGTAAGATATCCTTTTATAGTCATAGTGGAGCGATATGTAGCATGGCATGTTTATGCAGTTTGCTGTCTAGAAAACCTTCAGAAGGTTTCTAAATAGTATACTAAGAACATATATCAACAATCCGCAAGCTAAGTACTAAATGTGAGCTTGCTGGTGGGCACCACTGGGATACCCACTGATTACTACACTGGTGCCCAGTCCCTCATTCCTTCTTGTCGGCAATGAGCGGGAGTTGTATGGAGCATGCACACTACCGCTCCGTACAACTCTATGGCACATACGGAAACAGTCAATAATGGTCAATCAGCAGTTTCCCTATCTCTGAGACTTGCATGGAAAGACAACATGCATATTCAACCACCCATCCATACAGCCCCTTCTTACCGCGGATGTGCAAGCGAGAAGAGACAAGGGATTGGGGACATCCGCACTAAATATTGTTGGGGCTACTGATAGCATTTCATATCAGAAAAATTCCATTGAAATTAGTAATTAAAGAGGTTATCCTAATCATTTGGCTGTTCACAATGGTCTCATTCATCTCCATAGAGAGGGAAAGCTCATGTACTTCTTACTCTCCAGAGGGGTTCTGTTTCTCCTTGTGGTAAGCACCAAGTAGACTTGCGAAGACTCATAGACCATGCAATGCTCCAGTGGAAAATGTGGAGATAGTACAATGCCTCTGCAGTGCCATCTGGAAAGTGACTATAAGTCAATATCTGGCCTTCTAACATGGCTGAGAAACAAACAGGAATTCTAGGCTGCTGATTCTCAGCAATGATAAGGATCACAGAGGTCAGACCCCGATCTAATTTACTTATTTGACTTGTCTTACAGGAAAAATTGTAAAGTTGAGTGCCAGTGTGAAAAAAACTTTATGCAGTTCCACAACATAATCCTTGTAATTTTAACCCTTTGGGCGACATATGACATACATGTACATCAGGAGCCGACTGATACCTGACCACAAAAGGCATGATTGGAGTTCACTGTGATCACGGCTGTCAACCATTTAAATGCCAGTGTCAATTCTGACAGGAAAATTTAAATGGCCTGATCGGCATCAAGAAGTTCAGAAAGGTTTCCCCCATGATGAGATCACGGGGTGCTGTTTGGGTGTCATGACAGCCAGGGGCCTTGTGAAGCCCCCATCCCTGGGCTGCTATTAGCGATTGCCTATTAAGATGTGCCTGTGACATGTCTTAATAGAATACCTGTCAAGACACAGTATAACGAATTACTATAGAATCATAGATCATAGGATCATAGAATAATAGAATAGTAGAGTTGGAAGGGAGCTCCAGGGTCATGTGGTCCAACCCCCTGCTCAGTGCAGGATTCACTAAATCATCCCAGACAGATATTTGTCCAGCCTGTGTTTGAACACTTCCATTGAAGGAAAACTCACCACTTCCCGTGGTAACCTGTTCCACTCATTAATCACCCTCACTGTCAGAAAGTTTTTTCTAATATCTAATTTGTGTCTCCTCTCTTTCAGTTTCATCCCATTGCTTCTCGTCTTTCCTTGTGCAAAGGAGAATAGGGCTGATCTCTCTGCACTGTGACAGCCTTTCAGATATTTGTAGACAGCTAATAGGTCTCCTCTCAGCCTTTTTTTGCAAGCTAAACATTCCCAGATCCTTTAACCTTTCCTCATAGGACATGATTTCAGGCCGCTCACCATCTTGGTAACACTTCTCTGAAGTTGCTCCAGTTTGTCTATATCTTTTTTAAAGTGGGGTGCCCAGAACTGGACACAGTATTCCAGATGAGGTCTGACTAAAGGAGAGTAAAGGGGGATAATTACCTCACATGATCTAGACTCTATGCTTTTCTTAATACATACCAGAATTGTGTTTGCCTTTTTGGCTGCTGCATCACATTGTTGACTCACGTTCAGTCTATGATCTATTAGTATACCCAAGTCTTTTTCACATGTGCTGCTGCTTAGCCCAATTCCTCCCATTCTGTATGTGTTTTTTATTTTTCTTGTCCAGATGTAGGACTTTGCATTTCTCTTTGTTAAATACCATTCTGTTAGTCGCCGCCCACTTTTCAAGCTTTTCTAGATCTTTTTGAATATTCTCCCTCTCTTCCCTAGTGCTAGCTATCAGTTACCCATCAATTCCCTCCTCCAGGGAACAACACTGGGCCTTGGACAGAGCCTTGTGGTACCCCACTTGATGCATTCTTCCACTTGGAAGTGCAGCCATTTATGACTACTCTTTGAGTATGATCACTCAGCAAGTTGTGAATCCACCTAACAGTTGCCTTGTCAATCCTATATTTGGTCATTTTTTCAAATAAGTATGGTATGGGATACTTTGCCAAATGCTTTACTGAAGTCAAGATATACTATATCCACCGCATTTCCCTGATCACCCAGTCGGTGATTCCGTCATAGACGGAAATTAGATTAGTCTGACATGACTTGTTTGTTACAAACCCATGCTGGCTCTGGTTAATTACTCCATTTTTATCCAAGTACTTGCATACATGCTGTTGAACAATTTGTTCAAAGATCTTTCCTGGTATAGAAGTCAGGTTCACAGGCCTGTAGTTTCCTGGATCCACCTTCCCTTTTCTGAAGATAGGGACAACATTTGCCCTTTTTCAATCTTCTGGGACATCCCCTGTTCTCCAGGATTTTTCAAAGATTATGGCGAGTGGTTCAGCAATTACGTCTGCTGCTTCCTTTAGTATCCTAGGATGTAATTCATCTGGACCTGGAGACTTGAATTCATTTAAGTTAGCTATGTGTTCCCTCACCATCTCTCTGCGTATAGATAGCCTGCATTCTTTTCCTCCCCCAGTATCACAGGGACGATCAGTTGATGTTACATTCATTTTCTGAGAGAAAACATACAAAATAGGAATTTAAAAGATCGGCCTTCTCAACATCATTCTTAACCAATTCACCATCTTCATCCCGTAAACATCCAATAGCATCTTTGACGTTTCTTTTGCCCCAAATCCTTTTTTATTGCTTTTGGCCTCTGTTGCAAACCTCAATTCATTATTAGCTTTAGCTTTTCTGACACTTGCCCTACAGTTTTTGCAGACCGCATTATATTCTTCTTTAGATATTCCCCCCTCTTTCCATTTGCTAAACATATTTTTCTTCCCTTTAAACGTGTGTGCAAGTTCTCTGGTCTCTTTAAATGCTTCCCATTCTTTCTTCTATTAAAAATTGTTAACAATTGTTTTTTGAGAATCTCATTTCGCAATATTGCCCAATTTTCTTGGACATTTCTGTCCTTAAGAACATCCAGCCATTGGATTCTTCTATCCTCTTTCTGAGTTCATTAAAATTTGCCTTTCTGAAATCCAACCTCGAGGTCTGAGTCTTCTCAGGTCTTTCTCCTCTTTTTATCCAAAATTCAAGGATAGCATGATCACTGCCTCCTAAGGACCCAGCCACCCTTACTTCCTCAACCATTCTCTCCCTGTTGGTAAGAATTAGGTCCAAGGTAGCAGATCCCTTTGTTTTCTCTTCGACCTTTTGGAAGATAAAGTTGTCAGCAAGAGACGATAAGAATTTGTTGGATCCATTACTTTTACCTGAGAGAGATTCCCAACAAATGTCTGGATAGTTAAAATCTCCCATAATCACTATGTCATGCTTTTGTGAGAGCTTGGCCATTTGATGTAGAAAGAGTTCATCAATATCTTCTGCTTGTACTGGCGGTCTACAGTGTTGTCCTTTCTGTTGTTCTCTCCTTGTATTCTTACTCAAACAGTTTCTACAGAACTCCCATGCTCTGAAGCTTGAATCTCGGTGGAGATGAATGTTTTCCTAACATACAACACAACACCTCCTCCCCTTTTTATAGGCCTGTTTCTTATAAATAACTTGTTTCCTTCAAGCCTTGTATTCCAATATAACAGTATATCGTATAAATGATCAAATGATTGCAACACAAAAAAAAAATCTGTGAAAAAAGCTTTTCTTAATAATTACAAAAAGAATAAATGTTAAAAGTTTAAAATCCTTTTCTGATGTTTATAATAAAATAGAAAAACATATTTGAAATTGCCACATCCATAAAAGTCTGATCTATTAAAATATTGCATTATTTATACCGTACAGTAAACGCTGTAAGAAAAAGAAAACACATAACACCAGTATTGCACTTTCTTGGTTGCCCCGTCTTCAATAAAAATGTAATAAGAATCAATAAAAAAAGTCATATGTACCACAAAAGGGTACCAATAGAAACCACGGGTTGTCCCTCAAAAATCAAACCTTCACGCACCTGCATCAACAGAAATATATAAATACTTTTATATTAGAAGACTGAGGTTCACGTAGGTTAATCTACAGTATTTTAATGAAGACTATTGCAGATGGTAACAGATGGAGGGCTAGCTAATATGGCTCTCTAATAATCCCTTCTTGTTCCTCCACTAAGTATGATTAAGCCTCTTGAGATTTAACTCTCATCATCAGTAAAAGTAATCGGAGTCATCTTACCAAGGTATTGTTACTCCATTATTTTACAGCAGGTCTTTGACATCGGTCACAAATCTGACAAGGCTGCCAACCTAAGAGATCTTCTTATCGCAGTATTGCAAATATTATTTATGCAGATACATTTTTGGGAAGTTGGAGGAGGATGAGGGGTTACAGAACTTTCATTAAAGTGAAACTGCTTTCAATAAGGGTACCCACAGACATTGGGGCTTATTTATTTGGAGCACAGTTTCACAAACTGGTTTAAGTAAACTGTTTGCTCAGCCATGAGTGAAAAATATATTAAGAGGCACAATCCTCTTAATACATTTGTCTCATCTGGTGGCAGTCCCGTTCACAAGATGAAAATCTACGCCAACTCTGAGTGGAGTTGGTTTTTTGTTTTAATGTATGTATGGCACAGATTATAGTAATTTTGACAGGCTGCACTTGGCCATGCCCCCTTAGGCCAGGACCCCTCCCCTTTTTTTTAAGTTGCAGGGAGCAGTGTAAATGCCCAAAAAGTAATAGTTTTTGTGCAAGTGCCAAAATTGAAACTTTTGGACATAGAACTCTGCAGTCCAAGGCATAATAAATAAGCACCATTGTCTTTTTTCAAGATGAAAAAAAACACCAGAAAAATTGGAAGCAGTTTTTGGCTGATGCCTGTGTTTTTTTGTCAGCCTTTTTCATTAACAGATGTGTTTTATCTTTGGCATGTTTTCCAATAGAAAAGCCTAGGGGTAAAGACTTTAAAATAAATACCAGACCTAGAGGCGGAGCTAAGAGCTGGTAACTGACATCACTGGTGCTGTCAGGCTCTGCATGCAACTCACACAGCACATACTGACGGACGGACAAGTGGCAATTGCCCTGTAAGATGTTTTGTGCCCCATAATGTCTATGAACCATCTAGTGGATAGAGCTGGTGAACTGTTGTCTCAACGGTGTTGCTATTCTCTGTGTTAAATGATGACACCAGGAACGACATTCCTGCATGCCATCCTGCAGGAAAAGACGATGTAGGTCAGTGGGGCCAATGTTTGTGTCCTTTTTTGCAAATTCTTTGAGGCGGGAGTGGGAGGTTCAGATTAGAGAGGAATTTAGTCTAAGGTCCTTAGGAGAGTGGAGAGCATGGGTAGGGCAGTAGACAGAGATTAGGGGGTGAGACATAGGGTGGAGGCATCAGGGTGGCGGCTTGACCAGAAGATGTGCCTGGCTTCATTCAGGAAAGATTGGAAAGGAGAGATTTTAAAGAGGAATTGACTGATTAGTAGCGAGGTACAGTAATCAAGCAGAGAGAGGATAAGGGCAACAGAAAGAGTTTTTGATGTCTCCATGGTGAGGAATGGTTGGATTCTGGGGCTGCGTTATTTTGAACTGTAAATTCCGGTAAAATGTTGGACTGCTGGCTGGAAATGTAAAAGAACCAAGTTACAGTCTGTGTGGTGGCATTCATTTCCATTACATCACGGAACTGTTTGGCTTGGGGGGGGGGGCATTTTCTTGCTCCCTGAATGGAGCAGAATAATGGAATTCTTAAACACTGATGGGTGCAAGCCTTTTACATGAGCTATGTATGCAGATCATGATGTAAAATAGTATTATAATTAAAATTATTGTAATTTTATCACATTTTAATTATATGTAACACCCTGGATTAACAACTACAGTTAGTTAAAGCTCTCCCATATAACACAGTGTGTTATAACAGAATGGTTTGCAAAAAATGTCTCTGTAGTGCCCTACCTTTACATTCCAGATTTTTAGCATTGGGTTTGCTGGGTTTAGAGTTAACAGATCACACAGCATTCCTCCGGACCTAACTCAAGTCTACATGTACTCATGGGCTGTAGATTTCCTTGGTTTAAAATGGACAGATGAAAAGAATCTTGCTCCCCGTTAAATGAGAGAGCTCTTGGTCTGCATGTCAACATCTGTGTTTGTAATATACTTTTAATGAGCTGTAAGTACTTAGAGTATGATGAAAGCCTCTGAGATTGTTTGCATTAGAAAAATATGTTATCTCATGTGATTGAGAGCCAGATATAATATAGATCTGGTCTTCTGTCTTTATCATTTTGACTAAAACTTGCACTGGTAATTTGAGTATCGTTTTTAAGTACTATGAACAGAAGTTGTGCAATTTTATATAAAAACATATGTTTTCAAAGCATAAATCTTTATGTACTTTACAGCCCCATGATGAGATTGCCAAGGGTTGTCCAAGTATCATGGCAGCCAAGGGCCTTGAATGTTTACAATTTCGCCATGAATGTTTATGTACTAGAACACCGGTCAGTACTTCGGCATTGCATTATACTTAGAGATGAGCGAGCATACTCGCTAAGGGCAATTGCTCGATCGGGCATTGCCCTTAGCGAGTACCTGCCCGCTCAGGAGCAAAGATTCGTCTGCCAGCGGCGGGCGGGGAGCGACGGGGGAGAGCGGGGAGGAACAGAGGGGAGATATCTCTCTCCCTCTCTCCCCCCCGCTCCCTCCTGCTCACTGCCGCAACTCACCTGTCACCGGCGCCGGCACCTGAACCTTCTCTGCCGAGCGGGGAGATACTCGCTAAGGGCAATGCTCGATCGAGCAATTGTCCTTAGCGAGTATGCTCGCTCATCTCTAATTATACTGAATAAATTCCACATAGATACTGAAAAAGTAAAATATATATTTTTTAATATTAGAGAAACTAAAACAAAGTTAAAAAAGATCCCTTTTCCCAGTTGTTGCACTTAAAAAAAAGGAAAAATATTTAGTATAGCTGAGCCTGTAAAAATCCAGTTTATTAAAATATCACATTATTATTTCTGCACCGTGAACATGTTCAGAAAAAAAATACAGAATGCCAGAAGAAATAATGTTCAAGAAAAAAAAAGAATAATAATTAGAGATGAGCGAACGTACTCGTCCGAGCTTGATACTCGTTCGAGTATTAGCGTGTTCGAGATGCTCGTTACTCGAGGCGAGCACCACGTGATGTTCGAGTTCCTTTCACTTTCATCTCTGAGACGTTAGCGCGCTTTTCTGGCCAATAGAAAGACAGGGAAGGCATTACAACTTCCCCCTGCGACGTTCAAGCCCTATACCACCCCCCTGCTGTGAGTGGCTGGGGAGATCAGGTGTCACCCGAGTATAAAAATCGGCCCCTCCCGCGGCTCGCCACAGATACATTCTGACATAGATCAGGGAAAGTGCTGCTGATGCTGGAGCTGCTATAGGGAGAGTGTTAGGAGCTATTTTAGGCTTCAAGAACCCCAACGGTCCTTCTTAGGGCCACATCTGACCGTGTGCAGTACTGTTGAGGCTGCTGTGAGCAGTGTTGCACATTTTTTTTGTATATCAGCCGTGCAGAGCATTGCGTCCTCAGTCTGCAGTAATTTTACATAGTATAGGGCCAGTAGTGGTGAGGCAGGGACAGTGGGAAAGGTGAAAGAGATATACTGTCTATATAGGCAGTGGGCTTTTTCAAAAAAATTTGGGAAAAAAAAATCTATTTGGGCTGCCTGTGACCGTCCTCAGTGTACTGTGTCTCTGCTGGGGGTAGTAGTCCTAATTAATACGCAGCTAAGTGTTACAGCAGGCTTGCGCAAAAGTGTTTCCTGGCTCTGCGTTGCCCGTTACATCACCGCTGTCATCCTGTCCAGAGGGAAACAGTCTGCAGTAATTTTACATAGTATAGGGCCAGTAGTGTTGAGGCAGGGACAGTGAAAAAGGTGAAAGAGATATATTGTCTATATAGGATGTGGGCTTTTTCCAAAAAATTTGGGGAAAAAAAAACTATTTGGGCTGCCTGTGACCGTCCTCAGTGTACTGCGTCTCTGCTGGGGATAGTAGTCCTAATTAATACGCAGCTAAGTGTTACAGCAGGCTTGCGCAAAATTCTTTGATCCCCACACATGACACACACAGCTCTGCTACATTCTGATTCATGCACACACATCTCTACTATATGGTACGTCCATTATGATCCCCGCACATCACACACAGCACTACTATATACATCTTGACCCCACACATCACACACAGCAAATGACACACATAGCTATGCTAGATCCTGATTCACACGCAAACAGCTTTGCTGCATGGTACAACCATTATGAACCTCACACATCCCAAACACAGCTCTACTACATCAATTCTGACCCCACACAGCACATGACACACACAGGTCTGCTACGTGGTACATCAATTATGATCCCCACACATCACACACAACTTTACTACATCCATCCTAAGTCTCACACAACACACACAGCACATGACAAACACAGCTTTATTACATCCTGATTCACACCCACACAGCTCTGTTACATGGTGTATCCATTATGATCCCCACACATCCCACCCAGCTCTACAACATCCATCCTAATGCCACACATCACACATATAGCACATGACAAACACAGATCTGCTACATCCTGATTCACACTCACACATAGCTGTGCTACATGGCACATCCATTATGATCCCCACACATCACACACACAGCTCAACAACATTCATCCTGATGCCCAGACATCACACATAAAGCACATGACAAACAGCTTTGCGGCTCTGCTACATGGTACATCCATTATGATCCCCACTAGAGATGAGTGAGCATACTCGCTAAGGACAATTGCTCGATCGAGCATTGTCCTTAGCGAGAATCTCCCCGCTCGGAAGAAAAGGTTCAGCTGCTGGTGCGGGTGGCAGGTGAGTTGCGGCCATGAGCAGCGGGGAGCGGGGGGGGGGGGGCGGGGGGGGGAAGAGGGAGAGAGAGATCTCCCCTTCGTTCCTCCCGCTCTCCCCCGCCGCTCCCCGCCCGCCGCCGGCAGACGAATCTTTGCTCCCGAGCTGGCAAGTGCTTGCTAAGGGCAATGCTCGATCGAGCAATTGCCCTTAGCGAGTATGCTCGCTCATCTCTAATCCCCACACATCACACACAGCTTTACAACATTCATCCTAACCCCACATATCACACATACAGCACATGAAAAACACAGATCTGCTACATCCTGATTCAAACACACTCACACACAGCTCTGCTACATGGTAGATCCATTATGATCCCTACACATCACACACAGCTTTACAACATTCATCCTAACCCCACACATCGCACATACAGCACATGACAAACACAGATCTGCTACATCCTGATTTACACACACACAGCTCTACAATATCCATCCTGATTCCCAGACATCACACATAAAGCACATGACAAACAGCTTTGCTACATCCTGATACGCACACAGCTCTGCTACATGGTACATCAATTATGATCCCCACACATCAGGCGCATAGCACATGACATACACAACTCTGCTACATCATGATTCACACATACACAGATCTGCTACATGGTGCATCCATTATGATTCCTACATGTCACACACACATCTCTACTACATGCATCCTGACCCTGCACATGACAAACACAGCTCTCCTACATCCGTATTCACACATACACAGCTCTGCTACATGGTACATCCATTATGATCCCCACACATCACACACACAGCTCTACAACATCCATTTTGATCCCCACAAAAGACAAACACAGCTTGGCTCCTCCCACAGCAGTGACATCACCGCAGGTCCTTCAGCCCTTAGATCTCTGTGGTAGAGGTAGGTCGATGTCAGGACTGCTGATTTGTGTCTTAGTTGTATTCTCATTGTGTTATTTTTAAATAAAATAAATCTTGGTATTTGTATAGCGCCAACTTATTCCACAGCGCTTTCAGGTAATTATTACTTATTACCCCCCACCAAACTGGGTTCTCATTTTACCGACCTCAGAAGGATGGAAGGCTGAGTCAACCTTGAGCCAGCTACCTGACGCATGCAGGGATCAAACTTGCAACCTTCAGGTCGTAGGCAAGAGCTTACACTCTGCACCACATGAGGCTCAGTGTTTTTATCCTCCCTTTTTCAAGAGCCTTAACTGTGTTGTTCTTCTGTCAGTCAGGCTGTGTTGTATGTATTATATAGGACCTGCAATGATATCACACAGGGGGTGGAGTATGAGAAGAACCCACATATAGTACTTTCAACAAACTGCAGAATGGTTCCTTCCACAGCAGTAACATCACCACAGGTCCTTTAGCCCATCGGATCTCTGTGGTGGAGATAGGTCAGTGTTTTGTTCTCTTCTTCCAAGAGCCCTAACTTTGTTGCTCTTTTGTCAGTCAGGCTCTGTGTTTTATATATGCTGTAGGACTTTTGATGATGACATTAGGGGTCGGAGTGATGACGTCACCAGGGGAGGAGCATGAGAGTTACTTACTTACATACAAACTAACAGACAAGTGGTCGTTAGTAATTTGATGAAGTAAAATTAAACATCAAAGAGTGACAAACTCCACCTGCACCCCCCTTACAGTTGTATATCAAGATGGACGATGAAAACTGAACCGAAAGTTACCCTTATTCTGTGGATTAGGGATAGCTTTATATCTTGACTAGGGATGAGCAAGCGTACTCGGAAAAGCACTACTCGCTCGAGTAATTTGCTTTATCCGAGTATCGCTGTGCTTGTCCCTGAAGATTCGGGTGCCGCTGCGGCTGACAGGTGAGTCGCAGCGGGGAGCAGGGGAGAGCGGGCTGGAGAGAGGGAGAGAAAGATCTCCCCTCCGTTCCTCCCCGCTCTCCCCTGCAGCTCCCCGCTCCGTGCCGGCACCCAAATCTTCAGGGACGAGCACAGCGATACTCGGATAAAGCAAATTACTCGAGCGAGTAGTGCTTTTCCGAGTACGCTCGCTCATCTCTAATCTTGACACTAAGGGGGTTGTCGAGGATTAGGGCAATATGGCTGTTTTCCTCCAAAAACAGCATCACATTTGTAGATGGAGCTAAGTTCAACACCGCACACCACCTGTGAAGGGGTGTGGTGCTATTTCTGGAAGAAAGCAGCCATGTTTTTCTAATTTTCGGTAACCCCTTCAATACAAGGTATAACATAAAGTTGTACTCCAGCCATAAACAACAATCACCTATTCAAGGGATTGTTAACACATGTTCAATCAAGGGAGGTCCGTTTGCTGCCAGGCGGAGTTCTTTCCATGTCATACCAACAATAAAACACTCTCGCTCAGTTGCTACATACAATTCCTCCTCGTCACATAGGTATTGTTGATGAGGAGGGACAGGGCCAGCACTAGAGTCCCAATGGTTGGACGCTGGGCCGGTGTCAACACCCAACAAACGCAGACAGGTGTCGGGCCCCAATAAGGCGTGAAATCAGTTCAGTCATCATTCATTGAAATGAACTGAATCTGCATCTTTTAGATATCGATACAATTGTCTTCAAAACCCGATGTCTTCCCTGTCACACAGGCAGCGTGATGATGTCAATGTGCCACCTGCATCATCACACAGCTACACACACAGTTCTACTGCATCCATTTTGACCCCACACATGACACACACAGCACATTACACACACAACTATGCTACATCCTGATTCACACATAGCTCTGCTACATGGTACATCCATTATGATCCTCACACATCACACACAGCTCTACGACATCCATCCTGATCCCCAGACATCACACATAAAGCACATGACAAACAGCTTTGCTACATCCTGATTCATACATACAAGCTCTGGTGCATAGTTGAATTCCATATGATGCAAGCCAGAACAGGCCAAGGTAGAGGATGAAGAATGTTGTGAAAGTGTGGAGTTGAGTGAGTTTATTTTCTTTTATTGCCGGGGCACAGTGGGGCCTATAAATTGACTCAGGAGGCACAGCAGGACCTATAAATAACTAAGGGGGCACAGTTGGCCTATAATGACTCAAAGAACAACAGGGCCTTTATATTCTGGAGAATGCATTCATGTGGGTGTATTTTCTGTCTGTGTGCAGTCAGTATTTATTACTGACTCAATATGGACAGCATATGGACCTATTAAAGGGGTTGTCCAGTTGTAAGTTACTGATGGCCTATCCTCAGGATAAGTCATCAACACTTGATTGGCGGCTGTCTATCACCTATGACCCCGTCTGATCAGCTGTTCTCTGGACTAAAGTGCTTATGTACTGAGCTGATTCCTGCAGGATGCAGACAGCTCCATTCTCACTGATATGGCCAGGATTAGTATTACACACAAAGTTCCCACTCATTTCCATTATGCCATGAGAATGAAGCCTTGTGGTTTCTGCAGAAATAAGCTCAGTACACAAGCGCATCGCCCAGAGAAAAGCTGACCGGCAGGTATCACTGGTGAAATTTGACAACTCTTTGAAAGTAAATTGGTGTATTCAGACGTGCGTTTTGTTTTTTTATGTGGAGTAAAAAATCACAGCATGTTCTATTTTGCTCCACAAAACTTCTGAAACATATATTATCCATTCTACCACTCTGAATGTCCCTTGAACAATCCAGTTGGGTGCTATAAGAATGTGTATGGAGTTGAGACTGCCGGTTCTGTTCTGAAGGTGCTAAAGGGTCCATCCAGTTACAATGGTCTCTGTGCCTTTAAGTGTCAGGTTTGTTTCAGCATGTCCAGAACATAGTAGAGAAATAGGCAACAAATACAAGTTATAGCCGGCTGGCTGACTCGGACGTAGGAGAGCAATATCACTATCTGAAGTCCCAAGGCTTGTCACGGCTTGTCGGTCACAACAGCATTGTGGCATAGTGGCCTTGACGCAGGCCAAGACCTGTCACTTTGTTATGCAGGACAAGGGTTAATGCACCATTTGCAGAGACTGTTGGTTGCTGTCTCTCTTTGCTGCATGGATGCATGCTGATAATTAGTCATTCCTAGGAGAAGGTTGGGGGTGTGGTTCTCTAATTGCTCTGCCAGTCCTCAGGTGTGGAGAGCTTTATATTCTTACCCCTTCCTTTTGCTCACCACTGGTTATTCAGTTCATAGAGGAGTTGTTGGAGAATGGTGTTCCTCTGTGCTGGGTGTCTTGCTACTATTTCCAGATAAGTGCTGCGGTTTCTTTTTCAGTTGTATTTCTGTTTTCATCTGTATTGCTTGCTGTGTCAGTTAATCTCTCCAAGAGCTCCTATAGGGACAATCAGGGCCCAGGAAGAAGACAGTGGGGCCACCTTTATCGAGGCGATGACTCCGCTTTTAGGCAGGGACCTGTCACTTCCCTGCTAAGTTAGGGCCGGGCTTGCTCGCCCCTGGAGTGGTGCTACTGATCTACATTGTGTACTGTTACAACTGCAGTAGTTTGTACGTCACCCTGCGTCCGTGCTGAGCATGTTGCTCGTGTGCCGCATACAAGTGACACCCATCTTTGCACTGAGGGTGGGGTATGATTTTGGTTACTTCTATTTCTTGCTCGGTCTTTTCCAGCCTCTGGCGGTCATGTTACCTTATATATGAGAGAATATGGAAACAGAAAGCATTACTTGCTATAACCGATAGTATAAAGTGACCATAAACCTGAGCAACATGTGACCAAAAATACAGAATATTTCTCCTAATTGCCAGTAATTGTGAGTTCAATAGGGGCAGCTTGCGCAGCCACCTGGGGTCCATGCCCACCCAAACCACCCCACCATGAATAACAAGTATAAGGTGGGCCAGTACCTTTGCCACTGATTCCCGAGCAGCGCAACCAAAGCCAGAAGTTCCACCTCTAAGGAACATGTTGCTGTCTGACAATCGAGGGGCAGCAGAGAGGAGAGAGACAGATAATACTCTGGTCAGGCAGCCGTGAAGCAAGTCAGCAGCGTCTGCTCATTAACCCCTTCCAACCCAACCCCCCTCTGTTAAGCGCTTTGTGGATTTCTTGGAACTACTCAACAGAAACACATAAAAATGATGTCAGGACGATTTTATTAGCATTTTTTATAAATGAAAGTTGAGTTAATATTATATATATATATATATATATATATATATATATATATATATATATATATATATATATAATGTGTATAATGTACATATATAGTATGCAGGGGAGAGATCTGACATCACAGCTCTCTTCTGCATAGCGTTAGAAACGTGTCGGACCTCGTCCCACAGCGGAGCAATGCAGGAAAATCTCAATTGGAAAGGGTTCATTTCTGGCTGACCCATGCTGCAAAATTAGAGAGTTTCATACGAGTTTTGTAAAAAAATGTGAGATGCACATAACTCTCACAAATATAAAGCCCATATTTTTCAATGGGCTATTCACATGAGCACATTTTTCTCTCACAGGGATGCTGTACATAACGGAGGTCTGGCCATCTGCAGAGAGGAGGCGGGATGGCAGCTCTGACGTCGGCTATGAGGGTGGAGATGGAACCGCAGCCTGGACTGGCCAGTGAGTGAAATGGCAGCAGCAGGAAGTGCAGCCTCCTGGAATAAAGAGCAGCATGTGGGAGCTCAGCGGCAGACAGCAAATTGCAGGAGCGGGGATTACTCAAGCGGACACCAAAGAGCAGCCGCGGGGAGGGGTTTTAGGAGCCGGAACTCCAGATGCTGCTCCGGGGAGCATTATTAACAGGTGGGAAACGCCTGTGGGGACCACTATTCACAGCAGGGGGACCAGGTGCGGAGAGCAGTATTTACACCTGGGGAGCTGGGAGGGGAGAACACCAGGAGCAATTAGACGGCCAGGGATTACAAAGCAGGAGCATACAACAGTATTCACAGGGGACGGGATCATTACACTTAGCTGCCAGGACCTGATGCCGAGCCTTCTCTGCAGCCAATGAGCTTCTGAGGGGAATTACTAGGCAGTCAGTTTTGACTCCACCAGGAGTTCCTGGTGGCATCAAGATGCACTAATACCGTGTGAACATTGTCCCTGAAGCAAGAGGGCTGCAGTCAAGTAATAGAAGTGCTAGCAACTTCCCAGTCTCCATGCAGCAGTCACACCCAGTGTGTAGCGAGGACGGGGACACTGAGGTCCCCAAGTCGTAGGTTTGTAGATCAGAGTTGTCCTTCTCTAAGGCTGGTTGCCATCCAAGGTGAGCGAGCCCAGCCTGCCGTCATCTGGGTGGATACGCTTTGTCTGGCTCCTCGGTTGAAACCTGTCTGGCATGGGTGACCCTACCGGCAGAATACACTACCACCAGCATAGCTTTCAGCCTCATCAGAGCACACAAGCCCCTCCCCCACGACAAGGGGGTATCCATGGAGGGGGGGGTGGGGGTTGGGGTAGGGGTATTGGTTAGGGATAAGGGTGTTGGATGGGGTAGGGATAAAAGTAGCTGGCTGTCAGCGCATGGAGGATGATGATGGAAGTTCATCCTTTCTGACATAAATTGCAGTAAATGTTTTCGTCTGTGATCTTTCTGTAACGCCCAAAACTATAGAGACAGAAAAAGTATTGGTTAATAGACACGAAGCGGAGAAGGACACAAATCATTACAGGATAGGAATGGATTGTATCAGTCACAAATGTTGACCAATCTTACCTGCATAGGCACACTCTGCACTGGTAGGTGAACGGGTAGTGTATTTGATAGTTATGGTAGACCTCCACCTTTGGCAGCTCAGGATGTATGCTGGTGACCTTTGCTGCGTGCGCCTTCCATAATGGACCGTGGTTACCGTTGTCCGATTTATCAATAAGCCAGCAGGCAGCGTGACACATCTCATGGACTAATGAGTCCCTCAATCGCTCTAAAGAGAAAAGGAATAATATGTACAATGAGCATAAAAGACTATTCCATTCCCAGTACCAGCCTATCACTTCTATCACAGACGGGGCATTTCCTGGCAGCTTCTTACCCCATATATAAAGATGTACAGATGGATGTGATGTGAACCCTACCTGCAGAATCACAGACTTTTTCTGACAGGTTGATGACGCAATGACGGTTGTCACCCTCTTTCTTCGAAAGACAGTAAGCTGAGGTCGCTGTCAGCCTCTTGTTCCAGACGATGCTCATGTTCTCGGGGAGCTAAAGAAGAAGGAAGAGAAGACATAGTCCAATAAATCTGCAGTTCTATCATAATATATACCAAAGAGAGATGTCTTAAATCTTTTGCGCCCCGATGTAAGAAGTTGCGCAACTCTTGTTTATAGCTTTTCTTTATGAGGGGCTGAGGACCTTTATGGCCCCCTTGTACTCCAGGACCCCGAATCTCCAAACTAATGAAAATATAAATTATTCTAAAGTGTCCAAATGTTGACGAAGTGTCTGGGGTTAACACTTTCAGGACAATTAGAAGTATTGAGGGAGGACATATTGGATACCTTGTTCTCAAAGATGGTTCTGTTATAGAGCTGGTAGAGTCTTGTTACCAGCTCCTGCTTCGTCTCCTGGAAGTTGGTAACATAAATGGAGGTGGGCAATGTGATGTCTTGAAGGAAACAACCACGGATGTTACACTTCTCACCTAATTGCCCCTCCTCCTCATAGTCAGAGAGTTCATTATCTGTACAGAAATTGGGAAAAAAAAATAAGATTTTGCTAAGTTTTATTCAAATCTGCTAATGTTGCCAACAAGCCATGTCATTATGCAGACACACAGAGAGACAAGAGTCCGGCACTCAAAGATATACAAGGAGGAAATATTTATCTATCACAGACAGTCCATACATATGTGATGTATCAGTCTAAATATGGACCTTTTTCAAATAATGGGATTACGGTTAGCGCAGGTTATGTGTGAAAGTAATGAGTTATTCCTTTGATTTGGTAACTGACCTAATATATCGTCATCATCATCACTATCACTGATGGTTATTGGCGAGTCTGGCTGTTTACACGCCTGCTGAGTCCCGGTATCCGTCCGGATCCCTAGAAATGACAGAGAACAGAGAACTTAGCAATTTTCTATGTTCAATAACATAAATCTAGATTGTAACTACAAAACACAGTAAGATAAGCATCAGACATTATTATATCAGTGCCATACCTGGGATATAAGGTGATGGGTGATAAGTGAAGCCGTCTTCACCTCTGTATGGAAATCCGGTAAATGGCTTCTTTGGACGGGGCTGGAAAAACATGGAAAACATATTAAACAAAATCCGAAAACATGAATATGTCCAATTTCAGGAATAAATCATCCTATTACATACTCCACTTACTTTACCCCTCCATGTATTAGAATGAACTAACTATATAAAAGTGCTGCTCACCTGCTGTATCTCCTCGTCCTCGTCCTCTGAGCTGGACACAACTATAACACGCTTGTGTTTTGACATAATGGCCAAACTCTTACAAAACGCTCCTCGCTCTACAAACTCCTACAAAGACCCTCAATGGAACTTTGGGCGACTGGGAATTTATGGATGTTGGTCATTTGTGACATCAATAGACTGTTATTACTTATGGAACACAGTGACATCACTGCAGTGACATTACTGGTGATGCAATCACTTCTCACTGTGCGGTTCACCTTTGACCTTTGTCACCTTATGATTGTCCTATATGATATTTACACATGCACATATGTATAGAATGTTTAACCCTTTCCTGTTGCTGCCAAGTTTTTTTCATCCTCACTTTTCAAGAGCCATAACTTTTTTAATTTCCCCTTCACATCGCTGTATAGGCACTTGTGTTCTGAAGCACGAGTTGTATTTGCTAATAGAATCATATTATGGTAACTTATAGTGCATTGAGAAACTTTTAAAACATTTTTGGGGAGGGAAATACAGTTTTGTCTCCTGTATGTACGATGTTTTTCAGCACTTTTTATTCCATATTTTGTGGTAAGAAAGTAACAAAAATTCTCTCATTTTATTTTTTACCAAGGATTTTTATAATTTATATTTTTTTCTGTTTATGGGTCTTACATAAGAAATTGGAGAAGTTTTTAAAAGTTAGCGAATGAGGGACCACGGCCCCCCGCCATATACTGTACCACTGTTGCGGCCCGTGGGCTGGCTCCGAATGATGTGCAGGGAGGGGAGGTCTGTTACCCAGGGCAGCCAATCCTGTGCTGCAGATTCCCCCGCTGTGCAGTCCTCCCTTCCACTGAGATACTGCAGTTGTGATATATCAGTGCACTGCCGGACGCGGGATTGAGTCACTGGAGTAACCAGGTATGTATCGCATGTAATCATGTATGTATAGCTGGTATAAGTTATATCAGCTGTATATATATAATTATATACAGTAGATACCCAAGTAATACCCGCACTTTGTACATCTCCCTATATATAGTAATATAGACCATGTTGGTATAACCGGGACATCTCCTGTACACAATTATACATGTACTGCAGGTATAAGCTATACATTCTGTATGTAGTGATATCCACCATGCTGATATAACCTGGGTATATCTCTATATACAGGAGATATATAACTTATGCTAGCTGTTTGTATACAATTATATACAGAAGATACCCAGGTTATACCAGCATGGTCCATATAACTACACACAGAATGTATCACTTATACCAGCTGTACATATATAATTATCTACAATCCCTTCTCTAGAACTTCATTCAGGCCATTGGGTACAAGTGTGCTGAGACAGAAGATCCAATACATTTATTTTGTTCTTAAACGTGAGCTATGACCTTGTGCGACCTTTCTCAGAGGTGGGATTCGCACTTGGGTGGCATCCCTATTGTGAAAATTATGAAATTGTCTTGCCACGCTGTGTTTTAAGTAGCCATTTAGAATATTCGGACCATGTTTATTGGCTTTAGGTTTATGGTACTTCCAATATACCTGAGACCACACGGGGATAACAGGAAGTAGATAACGTGGGAGGAGCCACAGTGCAAAAATTGTTTCAGTAGCATTGAATCTTTTTCTCTGTCAATAAAAATTTTAATCCCTCTCCATAGACTTCAACCGGGGTATAGCATCATTATAAATTGATGAAAGTGGTGCATGCTGCGATTTTGAAATATGCGCATATTTTATATGTCCATGTAAACCTATTCTTAGATTAGCTGCGGGCCCTTTTACACACAATGATTATCGCCCAAAATTTGTTCGAACTAACAAAAGTGAGCGCTAATAGTTCAGTGTGAAACAAAAATATCGCTTACTTGTTATTAGTAGTTGTTTAACGCCTTCGGCCTCATGTCCAGTTGCATGCACAGATACCACCGCTGAATCCCGCAGTGTATCCGTGCGTGCCTGGACGCTGCGAGTCTCTCCTCAGTGCAGGCCGGATCTCCTTTCCTCTGCCCATGCGCTGTGCACACTTTAAAAAAAAATCTCCAGCTCTCCCGCGGTTCCATGGCACAGCACAACAACAGCTGCAAGTGTGCCACAGATACGGACGGCTTCAGTTGACTTAAGTGGAGGCCGCGGGAGCTGTCCTTGAGGGAGATCAGCAGAAAAATGGAGCACGCTGCAATTTCTTCTCGTGCTTGCGACCCGCACGCCGGTAAGAAATCACATCCACATGCTTTTATCTGCCCTATGGATGCTAATGCATCGCTAAGGGGAAGCAAGACGCACGGATTTCCTGTGCAGGGGCCATGCGCGGATTTTAATAAATAAAATCTGCACGTGGACATTGGGCCTTAGTGACCAAGCCTGTTTACGCCTTAATGACCAGACCAAATTTTGGAAATCTGACGTGTCATTTTAACATAGAATAACTCCATAAAGGTTTTGCAGATCCCAGTGATTCTGACATTGTTTTTTCACCACATGTTGTACTTCATTTAGGTGGTAGAAATAGACCGATAGAATTTGTTCATATTTATTAAAAGTGGTAAAATTGGAAAAATTTTGAAAAAATTATCATTTTTTCACATTTTAAACTGCAACATGTCAAATATCTGCAAACACACTGTACAAATTTTTGATGAGATATATATTTCCATCTGTTTATTCTGGACGCTCATTGGAAATTTTTTTAACCATTTAAGAGACGTACAAATTTAACATTGATTATCAACATTTTGATGAACACTTTGTTTTCCTGCACCAAGCAAAGATTGTAAAGGCTCATAGATGTCAGGATGATAGATACCGCAACAAATGACCCCATTTAAAAAGCACACATTTGAATGTATTCCCTGAGGGGGGTCAGGAGTATTTTGACTCCACAGTTTCTTTCCAGGAATTAATGTAATTTAGGAGAGAAATAATAAGATTTCATATTTTTGGAAATATGTCATTTAAAAGACAAGATTTTTTTCTGTAGTGCACATGATAATGAGGATTTGCACCCAAAATGGATCCTCCTGTTTGTCCTGAGTTCAGAAACATTCCCATTGTGGCCCTAATCTTCTGTCCGTATGCACAACAGGGCCCAAACCGAAAAGTGTATCCGGCGGCTTTCAGAAGAGATATTTTGCTTGAAGGCGTTTTAGGCCCCATTGCCCACTTGTAGAGCCCAAAACGACAGAGAACCCCCACAAATGACCACATTTTGATAACTAGACCCCTTAATGAATTCATCTAGGGGTGTACTACATATTTTGACCCCACAGATTTTGAATGAATCTAAGCAAAGCAGAAGGAAAAAAATCTGATTTTCATTTTTTTGGCAATTATGTCATTTTAAAAACAATTTTTTTTGTACAGCACACATATGAATGAAGACTTTCACCCCAAAATGGATCCCATTGTTTGTCCTGTGTTCAAAAACATATCCAATATGGCCCTAATATTATGTCCGTATGCACAACGAGGCCCAAACCCAAAGGAGTATTGAACTTCAACTGTTTTAACTTTTACGTAATCACCATTATCCATTGGATAACGGCGATCATGTGACTGGGGACCACTCACTGCGGCCCTTGGTCAGTGCACCAGGCTTTAGTAGCCAGGAGCAAGAATACTTTAAATTTCCCGGGTCCTCCCCAGCTTCTGCGCTTGCGTCCGTCACTTTGCCAATAAGCGCATGAGCCAAAGTTAGGGAATGGCTGGAGGCCTTGGGTAAGTAATTTCACCTCCTATCTGTAATGGGAGGTGAAACTTTAACTTTTTTTCTACTTTTACGTGATCTCCAGGGAACATGTTTTTACGTCCCGGGGGATTAAAGCCCAGCAAGCTAGAACGTAAAAACACCATGGGGTGGTTAAGCTGACTTAACCCCTTAGTGACACTGCGGGACATTGTGGAGGACGGGGGTGAGAACTTTTAACTTTTATTTACTTTTAATTGACTTTCATAGGATCGCCGGCATTTGGTAAATGCTGGCGATCATGTGACTGGGGGGGAAGAAGCCCCGGGATGACAGCATGGAGCTGTCATGTCCACAGCTTGCAGCATTTTAATCGTCGCAGGGAGCAGGTTTTTAATGTCCCTGGGGATTAAAGCCCAGCAAGCTAGAACGTAAAAACACTATGGGGTGGTCACTAAGGGGTTAAGCTGACTTATCAGTCAGCTTAAAAAACCTCATTAGCGCTCACTGGCTTCTTGTCCAGTTGGGCCAGCTCCCCGCTCCGCATAGGAATTCTCAGCAGAGAGCGAGAGGCAGATGAGAAGCCCGCGAGCCGGCGGCAGGACTTTCAGCGTGAAAGCTTAGTGGTGACATCAGCACTCATGCTGTCGCTGAAATGACTAATGACCTGTGTAAAAGGGCCTTTATACTCCACTAAACGTAGATTACAACTTTAAGTACGCTCATCTGAAATACACCTTAGGGTGCGTTCACAAATGGCGGATTTACTGTGGATTGTCCTCAGTGGAAAATCCGCAGCACCAAATCCACACCAATTGGTGCGTATTTCAATGAGGATTTTGGTATGGAGCCACCATGAATTTCACCCCTTTAATTGAAGGGCAGAAATATCTGCAGCGAATCCGCACTACAATCTACATCATAATCCCCACCATTTTGCCTTTGATGTGGATTTGCTGCTGGGAAAAGTATCCCCTCCCCCCCCCCCCCCCACATCACTGTGTCCTTTGGGGCGATTTCACACACAACATTTAGCATTTCCCTTCTGACCTCTGCCTGATAGCTGTAGGCGAACATTAAACGCGGTACAATCAGTACATTTTTATTGTAACATTTTTTTCACCAATTCTGCGCTTTTTGGGTCAGTGGCATTTTTTTTTCAATTGAAGCAGTCAGTTTGGTGGATTTGTTCTCGCTGGTCCGAGTGAGAAATCAAATGAATGGGTTCTCTTTCTGTGCGGGTTCTGCCCATCTTGAACACAGACAGAACTTCTGCGGGAGTATCGGTCGTGTAATATGGCTTCGTGCGCCTCCCGTGCACTTACCTCCTCTGCAGTCACTCAGCAGATTCCTGGCGGCAGCAGGGATGGAGCATGGCACCAAAAAGAAGAGGCAAAGCAGCAGTGCTAGCGGGATGGGCCAGAAATGTCGGAGGACTCGGCTGGCCGATGTTTATTGGTAGCTGATTCATGGCTGTAAGTAAGCATCAGTTCCACAATGCGTAAGTCGCTGCGGCGGATGTCTTTGCATGGATCGGTTTTTAAGGTGTATTCTGACGGGGCAGGTAAAACCTTCTTTTAAAAAATGCATGTGGCTTTTGAGTACAGATTTGACCGCCCCTCAACTGTGCTGTCTGAATACCCCCATAAGAAGAGCGAAGATAGATGCAGATATTATTAAGCTTTACGTTCGTTGGATATCTATTGTATTATAAATGGCTACAATACAACCTGTGAGCAGCACGCTGTCCTCCGCAGCGGCCCTCATGTATTACTCTCCAGTTCCCTGCCGCAGCTCTCACTTGTACTCTGCCCTCCCCTCCATGATTGGTACTGCTGCAGCCCACCCCAGCTGTTTTATGGCTGCTGATGTATATGGCCTTGTGGTGGGACAGTTATAGCCACGGTGCAGCCTCAAGATGGAGAAACGTGCAGCTAGTGCCAGGTAGGTCCCTGTGTACCAGGCCGGGCGGGCAGCTGGAGAACAAATTGGAAATCCCCTCGTTAGTTTATATCATCCATTTGCTGCTAAAGTGTTGCACAAACAATGACACAGCAGAGGCAATTGATGGCATGGTAGACTGGGAGGGCAATTAGACCTCGGGCCCCCCTGCTGGGCCCTTACCTGTTGTGGTCCAGTGGCGGCATGCTACAGTACATACAGGCATCCACAGCTAAGAGTGCTGCTAGTCCGAGTCAAGAGCCAGGCAGCAGGCTACTGAGAGGGCTCCCAGGACAGAAACAAAGGCATTCCTTACACCACTGTAGAGGACTATAACTCCCAGTAAACCCTGACAGCCACAGACCTTCAGGACCTGCTGGGAGTTGTAGTTTTACAAACACATTGCACTCCTCAAGAAACCTGATTGTGAACGGCCACTTGGTCACTTGTAGCAATAAACATTCATTGGGAAGTTGTGCCGGGGCTTCACTGCTAAGTGCACAGTTTTTGATTAGAGGGCAGAACTTGGGAGCCCATCTGTCACACTGCCTCACATTTCAGCACCGGATTCGTTAGTCCACTCAGTTCGTTTTTCTTTCAATTAATCTTTATTCAAGTATTTTTTAGTACAAACAAGTTCAAAGTCATTTGAAAAGAGAACAGAATTAACAGAAGGAATTAACGTAAAATTTTGTAGTTATTAGAGATGAGCGAACGTACTCGTCTGAGCTTGATACTCGTTCGAGTATTAGCGTGTTCGAGATGCTCGTTACTCGAGGCGAGCACCACGCGATGGTCGAGTTACTTTCACTTTCATCTCTGAGACGTTAGCGCGCTTTTCTGGCCAATAGAAAGACAGGGAAGGCATTACAACTTCCCCCTGCGACGTTCAAGCCCTATACCACCCCCCTACAGTGAGTGGCTGGCGAGATCAGGTGTCACCCGAGTATTTAAATCGGCCCCGCTCGTGGCTCGCCACAGATGCAATGTGACATAGATCAGGGAAAGTGCTGCTGATGCTGGAGCTGCTATAGGGAGAGTGTTAGGAGTTATTTTAGGCTTCAAGAACCCCAACGGTCCTTCTTAGGGCCACATCTGACCGTGTGCAGTACTGTTGAGGCTGCTTTTTGCAGTGTTGCACCTTTTTTTTTTTTTTTGTATATCGGCCGTGCAGAGCATTGCGTCCTCAGTCTGCAGTAATTTTACATAGTATAGGGCCAGTAGTGGTGAGGCAGGGACAGTGGGAAAGGTGAAAGAGATATACTGTCTATATAGGCAGTGGGCTTTTTCCAAAAAATTTGGGAAAAAAAAAATCTACTTGAGCTGTCTGTGACCGTCCTCAGTGTACTGCGTCTCTGCTGGGGGTAGTAGTCCTAATTAATACGCAGCTAAGTGTTACAGCAGGCTTGCGCAAAAGTGTTTCCTGGCTGTGCGTTGCCCCTTACATCACCGCTGTCATCCTGTCCAGAGGGAAACAGTCTGCAGTAATTTTACATAGTATAGGGCCAGTAGCGGTGAGGCAGGGACAGTGAAAAAGGTGAAAGAGATATACTGTCTATATAGGCAGTGGGCTTTTTCCAAAAAATATGGGGAAAAAAAAATCTATTTGGGCTGCCTGTGACCGTCCTCAGTGTACTGCGTCTCTGCTGGGGGTAGTAGTCCTAATTAATACGCAGGCTTGCGCAAAAGTGTTTCCTGGCTCTGCGTTGCCCGTTACATCACCGCCGTTATCCCGTCCAGAGGGAAACAGTATACATATATACGCTGCCTACAGTATCTCTCTGCTGTCTCAGCTCAGCCTTTAAAAAAAATAGAAGCAAAACACTTAAGGCCTACTAGTGGCCTTTGGACACTTGACTGCTTCTGCGCTGTGAATTCCACTAGCTCAGTCATACGCACCTACGTCTCACTACAGGCTTGCGCAAAATTCTTTCCTGGCTCTGCTGTGATTTCCATAAGCGAAGTCAGCCTCCAACCACAGGCCAATAAGCGGCACATTTAATTACAGCGTTCTGTTTCTGCACTACTGGTAATACAGCATGCTGAGGGGTAGGGGTAGGCCTAGAGGACGTGGACGCAGGCGAGGACGCGGAGGCCCAAGTCAGGGTGTAGCCGAGCTCCAGATCCAGGTGTATCGCAGCCGACTGCTGCAGGATTAGGAGAGAGGCACGTTTCTGGCGTCCCCACATTCATCTCACAATTAATAGGTCCACGCGGTAGACCTTTATTAGAAAATGAGCAGCGTGAGCAGGTCCTGTCGTGGATGGCAGAAAGTGCATCCAGCAATCTATCGACCACCCAGAGTTCTGCGCCGTCCACTGCTGCAACTCTGAATCCTCTGGCTGCTGCTCCTCCTTCCTCCCAGCCTCCTCACTCCATTACAATGACACATTCTGAGGAGCAGGCAGACTCCCAGGAACTGTTCTCGGGCCCCTGCCCAGAATGGGCAGCAATGGTTCCTATCCCACCGGAGGAGTTTGTCGTGACCGATGCCCAACCTTTGGAAAGTTCCCGGGGTCCGGGGGATGAGGCTGGGGACTTCCGGCAACTGTCTCAAGAGCTTTCAGTGGGTGAGGAGGACGACGATGATGAGACACAGTTGTCTATCAGTCAGGTAGTAGTAATTGCAGTAAGTCCGAGGGAGGAGCGCACATAGGATTCGGAGGAAGAGCAGCAGGACGATGAGGTGACTGACCCCACCTGGTTTGCTAAGCCTACTGAGGACAGGTCTTCAGAGGGGGAGGCAAGTGCAGCAGCAGGGCAGGTTGGAAGAGCCAGTGCGGTGGCCAGGGGTAGAGGCAGGGCCAGACCGAATAATCCACCAACTGTTTCCCAAAGCGCCCCCTCGCGCCATGCCACCCTGCAGAGGCCGAGGTGCTCAAAGGTCTGGCAGTTTTTCACTGAGAGTGCAGACGACAAACGAACAGTGGTGTGCAACCTTTGTCGCGCCAAGATCAGCCGGGGAGCCACCACCACCAGCATGCGCAGACATATGATGGCCAAGCACCCCACAAGGTGGGTCGAAGGCTGTTCAGTGCCTCCGGTTTGCACCACTGCCTCTCCCCCTGTGCCCCAACCTGCCACTGAGATCCAACCCCCCTCTCAGGACACAGACACGACCGTCTCCCGGCCTGCACCCACACCCTCACCTCCGCTGTCCTCGGCCCCATCCACCAATGTCTCTCAGCGCACCGTCCAGCCGTCGCTAGCGCAAGTACACCGCCACGCACCCGCACGCTCAAGCGTTAAACGTGAACATAGCCAAATTGATCAGCCTGGAGATGCTGCCGTATAGGCTTGTGGAAACGGAGGCTTTCAAAAGCATAATGGCGGCGGCGGCCCCGCACTACTCGGTTCCCAGTCGCCACTACTTTTCCCGATGTGCCGTCCCAGCCCTGCACGACCACGTCTCCCGCAACATTGTACGCGCCCTCACCAACGCGGTTACTGCCAAGGTCCACTTAACAACGGACACGTGGACAAGCACAGGCGGGCAGGGCCACTATATCTCCCTGACGGCACATTGGGTGAATTTAGTGGAGGCTGGGACAGAGTCAGAGCCTGGGACCGCTCACGTCCTACCCACCCCCAGAATTGCGGGCCCCAGCTCGGTGGTGGTATCTGCGGCGGTGTATGCTTCCTCCACTAAACCACCCTCCTCCTCCTGCTACGCAACCTCTGTCTCGCAATCAAGATGTGTCAGCAGCAGCACGTCGCCAGCAGTCGGTGTCGCGCGACGTGGCAGCACAGCAGTGGGCAAGCGCCAGCAGGCCGTGCTGAAACTACTCAGCTTAGGAGAAAAGAGGCACACGGCCCACGAACTGCTGCAGGGTCTGACAGAGCAGACCGACCGCTGGCTTGCGCCGCTGAGCCTCCAACCGGGCATGGTCGTGTGTGACAACGGCCGTAACCTGGTGGCGGCTCTGCAGCTCGGCAGCCTCACGCACGTGCCATGCCTGGCCCATGTCTTTAATTTGGTGGTTCAGCGCTTTCTGAAAAGCTACCCACGCTTGTCAGACCTGCTCGGAAAGGTGCGCCGCCTCAGCGCCCATTTCTGCAAGTCCCACACGGACGCTGCCACCCTGCGCACCCTGCAACATCGGTTTAATCTGCCCGTGCACCGATTGCTGTGCAACGTGCCCACACGGTGGAACTCTATGCTCCACATGTTGGCCAGGCTCTATGAGCAGCGTAGAGCTATAGTGGAATACCAACTCCAACTTGGGCGGCATAGTGGGAGTCAGCCTCCTCAATTCTTTACAGAAGAGTGGGCCTGGTTGGCAGACATCTGCCAGGTCCTTGGAAACTTCGAGGAGTCTACCCAGATGGTGAGCGGCGATGCTGCAATCATTAGCGTCACCATTCCTCTGCTATGCCTCTTGAGAAGTTCCCTGCAAAGCATAAAGGCAGACGCTTTGCGCTCGGAAACGGAGGCAGGGGAAGACAGTATGTCACTGGATAGTCAGAGCACCCTCCTGTCTATATCTCAGCGCGTTGAGGAGGAAGAGGAGGAGTTGGAGGAGCATGAGGAGGAGGGGGAAGAGACAGCTTGGCCCACTGCTGAGGGTACCCATGCTGCTTGCCTGTCATCCTTTCAGCGTGTATGGCCAGAGGAGGAGGAGGAGGAGGAGGAGGAGGATCCGGAAAGTGATCTTCCTAGTGAGGACAGCCATGTGTTGCGTACAGGTACCCTGGCACACATGGCTGACTTCATGTTAGGATGCCTTTCTCGTGACCCTCGCGTTACACGCATTCTGGCCACTACGGATTACTGGGTGTACACACTGCTCGACCCACGGTATAAGGAGAACCTTTCCACTTTCATACCCGAAGAGGAATGGGGTTCGAGAGTGATGCTATACCACAGGACCCTGGCGGACAAGTTGATGGTAAAATTCCCATCCGACAGCGCTAGTGGCAGAAGGCGCAGTTCTGAGGGCCAGGTAGCAGGGGAGGTGCGGGGATCAGGCAGCATGTACAGCACAGGCAGGGGAACACTCTCTAAGACCTTTGACAGCTTTCTGGCTCCCCAGCAAGACTGTGTCACCACTCCCCAGTTAAGGCTGAGTCAGCGGGAGCAGTGTAAGAGGATGGTGAGGGAGTACATAGCCAATCGCACGACCGTCCTCCGTGACGCCTCTGCCCCCCTACAACTACTGAGTGTCGAAGCTGGACACGTGGCCTGAACTCGCGCTGTATGCCCTGGAGGTGCTTGCTTGTCCTGCGGCTAGCATCTTGTCAGAGAGGGTGTTTAGTGCGGCTGGGGGAATCATCACGGATAAGCGTACCCGCCTGTCAACCGACAGTGCCGACAGGCTTACACTCATAAAGAGGAACAAAGCCTGGATTTCCCCAGACTTCTCTTCTCCACCAGCGGACAGCAGCGGTACCTAAGCAATACGTAGGCTGCACCCGCGGATGGAAGAATCGTTCTCTATCACCATAAAAAATGGGGACCTTTTAGCTTCATCAATCTTATATTCATCCTCCTCCTCCTGCTCCTCCTCCTGAAACCTGACGTAATCACGCCGAACGGGCAATTTTTCTTAGGCCCACAAGGCTCAGTCATATAATTTTTGTAAACAATTTTTATACGTTTCAATGCTCATTAACGCGTTGAAACTTGCACCTGAACCAATTTTTATTTTAACTGGGCTGCCTCCAGGCCTAGTTACAAATTAAGCCACATTAACCAAAGCGCTTAATGGGTTTCACCTGCCCTCTTGGTTGGGCATGGGCAATTTTTCTGAGGTACATTAGTACTGTTGGTACACCAATTTTTTGGGGCCCTCGCCTACAGTGTAATCCAATTAATTTTTTGCCCACCTGCATTAAAGCTGACGTTACATCAGCTGTGCTGGGCACTGCAATGGGATATATTTATGTACCGCCGGTGGGTTCCAGGGAGCCACCCATGCTGTGGGTCCACAGGGACTTCACAATAGGGAGGTGTACCTGCCTGTGTCTATGAATTAAAAACCCTGGTCAGGTTGGGGCATGCAGTGTGGGCCGAAGACCACCTGCATTTAATCTGACGTTAGCTCTGCTGTCCAGGGCACTGCAATGGGATACATTTATGTACAGCCGGTGGGTTCCAGGGAGCCACCCATGCTGTGGGTGCACACGGAATTCCCATTGCGGAGTTGTACCTGCCTGTGACTATTTATAAAAAACCGCGGTCTGACTGGGGCATGCAGACACCTTGACAGAATGAATAGTGTGTGGCACATAGGTTTCCCATTGCTATGCCCACGTGTGCAGCTCCTGATGGAGGTGGCACAGGATTGGATTTCTCATTGCTTCTGTACAGCATTGTGGGCTATCGCCCCGCCCCTTTTAAAGAGGGTCGCTGCCTAGCCGTGCCAACCCTCTGCAGTGTGTGCCTGCGGTTCCTCCTCATGGCAGACGCATTTATAAATAGACATGAGGGTGGTGTGGCATGAGGGCAGCTGAAGGCTCTGCAGGGACAATTTGATGTGCGCTGTGGACACTGGGTCGTGCAGCGGATGGGGGGGGGGGCAGCATGTAACCCAGGAGAAGTGGCAGCGGAGTGTCATGCAGGCAGTGATTGTGGTTTGTTGGAGGTAGTGTGGTGCTTAGCTAAGGTATGCATTGCTAATGAGGGCTTTTTAGAAGTAAAAATTGCTGGGAGGGGGGGGCACTCTTGCCGCTATTGTGGCTTAATAGTGGGACCTGGGAACTTGAGATGCAGCCCAACATGTAGCCCATCGCCTGCCCTATCCGTTGCTGTGTCGTTCCCATCACTTTCTTGAATTGCCCAGATTTTCACAAATGGAAACCTTAGCGAGCATCGGCGAAATACAAAAATGCTTGAGTCGCCCATTGACTTCAATGGGATTCGTTACTCGAAACGAACCCTCGAGCATCGCAAAATTTTCGTCCCGAGTAACGAGCACCCGAGCATTTTGGTGCTCGCTCATCTCTAATAATAATCTATCAAAATTTTGTATGTACCCTAAAATAGCAATAATAGAATCTATGGGTCACCAATAAATGAGCCCTCACACAGCTGCATCAATGGAAACATAGAAAAAAGGTATTGGGGGGTCAAAAGATGGTGACAGAAAGCAATTTTTAAAAAGTACTATATTTTAAGTAATTCTACATAAAAGACTATATAAATTTGGTATCATAATAGTCATGCTGACCCACAGAATAAAGATAACACATCTGTTTGACTGCACCATGAACACAGTAAAAATACGCCTATCAAAAATTATACAATTGGGTTTTATTTTCGATTTCACCCAACTTAGAAATTTTTTTAAGTTTTCCAATTAAAGAGTAAGTAACTTTTAATCTTTTTTTCACTTTTTATTCATAAATCAATAGTAAAGACTGATGTAAGAAACCTTGTGATATATCTCTTTCTCCACTTATCAGGCTCCTTTTCCGCTGCCCCTCCTGTATTGACCACTCACTCTGAGTGTACTGATAAAAGCTGTGCACAGAAGTCTGTATACAGATAGATTAGATTACATCTACAGTTTATAGAAGTCTATGAAGAAGATAGGGAGGAGGAAGTAGCTGCTGGAGGGAGACAGAGAGACACACACAGTCTATACAGAGCCTTCTGCAGGATGAGTACTATCCAATCACATATTGTAGATTTCTGATCTGTACTGTAGATGTAATGAGAAAATGCCACATGTATGAGATTATTCCACTTTTGTCTATAGACTGCGCCTTGCAGTTCAGCTCCCTTTACTGAAATTTGGGATCGTCATGATTGTAATGACCCGTAAAATAGAGTTAACATAACAATACTACCACATGCTGAATGCTGTAAAAATAAATCCCAAAAAACAATGGTGAAATAGCTTTTTTTTCTCCATTGCCTCAGCAAAAGAAATTAATAGAAGTTATTCAATACATTAAATCGTATGTAGCCTAAATTAGTAATAGAACTCATTCCGCAAAACACAAACTGTCATACAGCTACATTGATGAAATCATTAAAAAGTTATGAGCACTTTGACACAAGAAGGTAAGATACTGGTTCTGAGAACCCCCTAACAGCGGCGTATTTACGCACAAAACATTTGCGCGCACAATAAGTAGAAAATAGAACCCATTGATTTCCATGGGTTTGTTCACAAGCATTGCACAAAGAAAACCAATGCAGCATGTTCTACTTTTCTGCACATTTGCGCACCAAAGCTTGCAAAGAAGTCAATGAAGGGTGCATTAATGCACACGCAATATATAAGGAGATGTGTAATACACTGTGTAGTTCTGCTACAAAAGGAACACTACAGGGGGATCAGCTCTATTCTCATTTGCACAAGGAAAGACTAGAAGCAATGGGATGAAACTGAAAGGGTGGAGACAAATTAGATATTAGAAAAAACTTTCTGACAGTGAGAGTGATCAATGAGTGGAACAGGTTGCCATGGAGGTGGTGAGTTCTCCTACAATGGAAGTGTTCAAACAAAGGCTGGACAGATATCTGTCTGGGATAATTTTGTGATCCTGCACTGAGCAGGGGGTTGGACCCGATTACCCTGGAGGTGCCTTCTAACTCTACCAGTCTATGATTCTTCTATGATTCTATGGGAACTAATTAGCCATTTCAAGTGGTGCATGTTGTTTGCCGCTCGCGAATGAACATGCCTGGCAGGCATTAAAAGTACAGTAAAATACACCAATACACATGCAAAAGAAGCAGAAAATGGAACATCTATTGCTGAGAGAGAAAAAAAAAATGCTGAATCAAAATAGTGCGCAACGCACAAAACACACACGACAATATCAGCTGGGTAAATACGACCTTAAGGGTAAAATCAGTTGTCACTAAGGGGTTAAAAGTACATTTGCGGCAACTAAGTTCTGTGCCAAATATATTTGCATGAGATATAAATTCAAAATCTACAATAAAAAAAGTGACATTTTCGTGAGGATTTTTCCTAATTGAATTTGACTGTTGGAGGGTTAAATGGAGCTAAGCTGCCATACTAGACAGTCTGTAGACAAGAGTGGTGCTGCTTCCTATGGAAGGCAGCCATGTTTTCTAAACTTTAACACCCCCTTTAAGAGAAAGCATATGGCATTTGAATGCTCGCTCTAAGGATCTCCAGGATGTTTACAAGCCTAATGGATTCAAGCAAAAGATTACTTACTTTCCCTAATGATTGCTAAATAGGAGGGTGAAGGAACAAGTGATTATCCACATTTAAAGATAATCGCTGAGGTCCTTTATATTGTGCCATGAAAACTGTATGAAGTCCTTGCAAGTTTAAATGATAAAAGGACTTTGCAGAATTATTAGGAAACTGGAGGAGCATCAAACGCCTGGAAAGAGTGTGACAAGTCACTTTCTGAAAATTAGGAACTCATGTACTGGCAATCGTGTTGATTGCACACGTCATAGCCCTGTGAACTGTAACAGAAATATCACTACAAAATCTAAATGCTACCCAGTGGAAGAGATTTACAGGTTAGATGCCCAAATTTCATCTGTAAAAATAGCAGACTTTCAGGGTATAAAAAGTAAGTATGCCCATGATTCTCTGTAGGTTATAGCTTAGGGTAAATGCTCATAATATGTCCAATATTCTTACTTATGGACATAGAGTACTGTATATTACTTATGTGGCTGAAATGAGGGCATATGTGACTGGCACTATAGGAAGCATCTAAGGTAGGGGACATTTGTCATAGGAGAGGTCCATGTAGTTCCGTATTGAGTGTTATTTTATTCTAGCCTTGTACGTTAAAAGAGGGTGGGAGCAAAGGAGAAAGTTTCAACGCGAATGCGAGCAAGATGCAGTTTAAAGAGAAGTTGAAAGAGATGGATCGGGCAGAAAGGAATCTCTCCTATGGGCAATGTCATGTGCAGTTAAGTGATTGGTCCATGCAGGTCAGTAAAACCAAGTGAATGGTAATCCCTCAGGAAATTAGTGACAAGTTTAGTCAGTGTGACCGACTCCTCTAGTCCCCTCTTTCATCTATATTACCGGTGTACTTGGGCATAAAGATAGAGACTGTACTTTTGTTCCTCTTGAGAATAAAGCCAGTTTATAGTTTTTCTGCAATGGCCTTACCTCCTGGTTTTGAGACTTACCTCTTATGCACATGGCTACTGTGAGGGTTATGAACATATTAATTTATATATGTATGTATCTTTGATACACGTTTCCGGAGGCTTTAGGCCTAAATTGTACACTCTATTCTGTGTCCTATGAAAAGCTCTGATAAATGCTTGTACATTTAGGTTAGTACTTAATTACATTAAGTAGAGGTGTAATCTTAAATGTCCATCATGTCTCCAAGATCTTGTTAATCTCGTTACAATGATCAAAGGATAATGGAATGCTTCGATCATTAACTGCTGTCTAGGGCATGTGATTAAAATGTAGATTGTGATAAAGAATCAAGGTACTAGACAGCCAGTCTACATTCCAACAAAAGAAGCCATGTTTATTGAGAAAACGCAATTATTCACCACCTTAGTACTTTGACCTCAGTATAACAGATTGAACTTTGTAACACTAGCCTTTGCACTGATACGCCTACTGATACGCCTACTGATACGCCTACTGATACTCCTATTTTTTGTATAAGAAATGACAATGTACAGAATAAACACAGATTGCTTCTAGACACAGGCCTGATCTCTGTGTTTTATTGCTTTCTCACGGCGGCCGCCATAACCACCTCTGATTTGGAGCCTCACAGCATATTGACGGAACATTGAATTCCCTAACGGTAATTGGTGCCCAGAACGTGGGGCTTGAAGGAACAAGAGGACCACCTGCACCTCAAACCCCCCCGGACCCAGATGGGATAAGGAGCCACTCGGAACCACGGATTTACAAAAACTGCGCAGTAAGGTAAGGCTTTATCTTGCCACAATCTATCCGTGCTTCTTGGCTGCTCCTTTCCTGTCCAAGGGGTAAGAAGTGCATGCCTCTTATAAATCTTCAAGCTTTTTTTAAGAATTCATATGGTGGGCTGAATATGCTGTGCAGGTGTTCTTTAACTGTTATTGTCTTTATTTGTTACTTTGCATGGTCAGTGTACAGAATATGAAACCCTCTTGCCGATCTCTGGAAGGCATGGTATAAATTGTACCAGGGAAGCCTAAAATTTTCAGGGGATAAAATCCCTGATGGGAGCCTCTTATAGGTATAAGAGAAGTAGTTGAGACGGGGAAAAATAAGCAGGGTTGGGAGGTACCGACACTTACAGACAAGTGAGGAAGTACTGACACTTAAAAAAAAAAGTAGTAACTGACATTCAAATGTTTTTGTCTTTATGTGTGCCTGTTTATGCACGAGTGAGTGATTGATGAGTTGACCTGATCGACGGAAGCTGACCTCCGGGGTGCAAATATAAATCTCTGTGTCCCGTGTCAACAGGAACCTGATCAGTGATGCTGAAAGGAGTCCCTAACAAGGCCACGATTCTGGACAGGGCCCCCTGCAGTTCCGTTTCTATATTTCAACGGTCAGGGGATTGTTTTATGTGTATGAAAGACTAAAATAATAAGCCTCTTGGTGTACATAAACCGCCAGCCATGGGCAATACTGCTGGTAAAGAGGATAAGGTATGGAAGACAGCTAGAGAAATAGTAAAAGACAAAGAAGGCACGTTAGCTGTGGGAAGAAGAATGTAGTAAGGTGTTTAGAATTTTGGGAGTCTTAGACCAGCAAGTTTGGGGAAAAGATGCAGAGATAGTCAAAAGATTGTATAAAAATATGTTAGACAGATGGATTAAGGCAAGTATAGATACGGCAGTAAGGGGTTATCAGAGAAAGGGAATCCTCTTATAGTTTGTGTCCCTCTGGGACATAAAGTAAGTTCATGCAAAATCTGTGGACAATTATGTGACAAATAACCATTATTGTTTGTCTTGTAAGTCTTGTTATGTAAACTAATCTTTGTTGTACGTCTTAGTCTTCTTCATGTAAGTGTAAGAAAGTTATACCCCACTCACATCTGTGGGGGTTCAAAAGAACAATGAAGTATATATATACTGTGTGTTTTTTTTTCCTGAGTGTAAAGAAGGTGTGAGCTATGGGGGGGTTTTGTATTGTCTCTGTAGTAGTGAATGGTGTGAGCAGACTGTGCAGGTTAATAGGGAACAAAGAAAGTGTAGTATAACTTGTTAAAAGAAAGAAAAAAAGTCAATGAGTTAAGGAAAGGTAGAAGGTTTAACAATGCACGGTGATAATAGTTGCTATCTGGAGTGGTGAATATAAGTATGTGGATGGAAATGGGCATAAGTTGTATTATGTTTGTCATTGGATAGCCTATTCTGAACAAAATATGTAAAAACCGCGGTACATAAGAGTTTTTCTTATATATATATATACTTTGTTCAATATGGGAAGTTCTATGTACAGTAAATACAATCCCAGTTTCTACTTCACATGAGATACTTATCAGTCTGTGTATGAGTTAATGAAAACCCCCTGAGTGTGAATTTGTGTATTAATGAAGGGCCCGTATGAGAGTTAGATTGTGTTATATGGTATATACTGTCCGGTGGCTAGAAACTAAATGAGGCAAGAAAGACCAAACGCTGAGCCAGACCACAGGGGGTGGAGCTAGGTGATGTAAGGAGATGGGAGGGAAGAACAATAGGAAGAGGTCTTGTTCCACCCTCAACACAGACCAGCCTAGGAGAGAAGTATACGTCTTGTAATTACTAATAATTAATGCTGTTTAAAGTCTGAATGTTTTAGTTGCTTATTAATATCTTAGCTATTGTTTCATAGAGATAAAATTCAGTGTCATAGAAAGGAAGAAAGATGCTGATGAAATAAGAAACTTGTAATGAATTATGTGAATTATACGGTCTTAAAAATAGAGAACATAGGGATTTTAAGATATATATATTTTTGCTTTTTGGGTAAATGTCAGTTCTGTAATTGGTTGGACGTCTATATCACTGCTAAATGCTGTTAGTACTGCATTGTCTCTGAGAGAATGTTCTGTAGGAGAGACATGCAAACGACCAGCATCGAAGGGGTGGAGCTAGATAATGTAAAAGTACGTAATGTTTCATCCTTCTTTTGTCTACAAAGGGAGGGGGTGAGGAGCTTGGGCAGTTAGGAAAAGTTTTTTTTTTCTCTTCTCAAATTTGATGAGACATTGCAGGCAGGATCAGATTAATAATGAATTTGCTTAAAGAATATCATATTTCAATGTGGATAGATGTTTGTGGATTATTCTGCCTTGTTGTAATTCATGTCTCTGTTATTTGTATTGATATCTTACAAGCCTTATCTGCATCCATCAAATTTTCACCGGATGGATCGGTACGGGTTGAGACCTCAGGTGACAGTTCAGAGGAGGTTTGTAAACTAACTGCTCTCTTGGTGGATCCGGCTCATGTATTTGTCTTGATAGCTACTGCAGAAACTCAGCTTTCCGCAGGTCCTGACAAATAGTAAGTCACCTCCAAGACAAACTCCAATTCCTGAGTCATTGCTTAGCCCAAGGAACTGGATATCTGACATAATTGATCCAGGTATTGCAGGTCAGCAATTTCTAAATTTTTAATTTTTTTTTTTTTGCAATAAGGTTCTGATCTATTTGTCTAGCAGTAATTGGTGCAAGGGGTTTCAGGAATGCCGATTCAGCTGGCAGAAACTGAACCACTAGAGGTAATGTTTAAAGGGTCACGATGCCTCATGCGCTTCCTTGTGCTGGAAAGTCCTGAAAGCATATTGGGAACCGAAATGATGGGATCCTTGGGATCTTGTATCGAACTTCACCCGTCCGGTGAGGCTCGTATACACCCCAGGTCTGAAAGTCACCCGACCTTCTGTCGGATGGCAGCAGACCTAGCAACACCTCTACCTGTCTTCACTTTTACGCACGCAGAGAAACAAGTTCTTAGTGTCGTTCCTTCGAGCCTTTGGGCTACCAGTCAGACGGACCTCGACAGACTGTCTGTATTTGTTTGTATTTAATTTCAGAGGAAAGCAGTACTGTTGGATAGTGCTGCCACAAGGGGCACAGTATAGCCCAATACCAGTTCACCAGATTCATGAAACTGGTATTAGACGCCTGGCCAATTCCCGAGGGCACCGCCCTCTTGTAATATGTTGATGATTTATTTTTATTTTCTTTTATGTACTGCTGACACAAATAGTTACCTCAATGCATCACTAAGCCTTTTGTGTTTCCTCCATCAGAGTAGAATGGCTGCAAAGCCAGCAAAGAGAAACTTCAGTTCTGCAAGTCTCACGTAGTGTTCCTGGGCCACTGCCTAGGTCCAGGTACTAAGCACCTGACGCCGGAACGCACGAAGGTGGTAAGTGACATGCAACTTCCCACCTCCCATGCCCAGTTGCGTACCTTCTTGGGACTGGTTTCATACTATTGGCAATGGATGCTCTGCCTCCATGACCATGCAGCCTCTGTACGACTGTTTGGGTTCACGACCATTTGCCCTGACCCCGCAGGCCGAGTCAGCCTTCTATCAGCTGAAAGTACAGGTAACCGGGTGCACTGGGGCTGCCAGACTATGACAACCCTTTCCAAATGTACGTCACTGAGATGGAGGGACACGCCACCGCTGTACTGACACAAAAAGCGACCTGTAGCATACTACAGTGCCCATCTTGACGCGGTGGCTAGAGGGTCTCCATCCTGCGTCCGAGCGGTTCTAGCAGTTCAGGCACTAATGGACAAAAGTTCTGACGTTGTCCTAGATCACACCATGGTAATCTACACCCCACATGACATACATGGTATCCTGACACAGGTAAGCCGTAGACATCTGTCTCTTGCTAGACAGATCAAAATGGAACTTGCATTTACACTCTTCATCCAATGTCTCATTTCAACGTTGCACCACTTTGAATCCGGCCACCTTATTACCATTAGGTGACACTGATTCAAATGGGGGAGTAAGTACAGAGGACCAGCTTTTTGCAAATTCTCTGACTGACGAAGAGGAGGCCTTTGACGCAGAACACCAGCATGATTGTGCAGCGCTCATGGAGCAGGAGACAGCTGGGTTCGCACATGTCACTGACAAACCCCTCCTAAACCCCCACCTTGAAATGTTTGTGGATGGATCTAGATACCTGAATGACGAAGGAGGGTTTGTAACAGGTTTTGAAGTAGTCACACTGAATGAGATACTTGTACAAAAACCACTGCCGCCATACATGTCAGCGCAGGAACTGAGGCCTGTACGATTGCGAAAGGTACCACTGCCAGCATCTACACTGATTCCAGGTACGCCTTTGGTACTGCACACGATTATGGACCCATCTGGCGGTCCAGGAGCTTTTTCACGGCACAAGGCAAGCCCATTAAGCTATCATGTTGCCAGGACAGGTGGCCATAATAAAGGTTAAAGCACACACGCAGGGGCAGTCACCATAGAGCAAGGGATAGGGCAGCCAAGGCTGCAGCTCTCCTAGGACAGAACGCGAGACCCCTTGTGCTGTAAGTTGGATCTTGGTCCCACCACTCTTGTTGATTTGGGATTTGGCGTCCTACGGGACGTAGATGATGTACCAGCGTCTGCCTACCCCCACCTCGCCGTCCTAGCTCACGGGAAAGTGCATGCCTCTCAGAATGCCATTGTTTCTGTTATGGACAAGGTATGGTATGCTCCAGGGTTCGACAGGTTGGCGAAGGCATATGTGAAGGCATGTGAAGTGCACACCCAGACCACTGTATCCTATTCAGAGATTACAAATCGATTACATCCAGCTTCCCAAATCAGGCAGGAATGAGTACGTCCTTGTGTGCGTGGACCTGTTCAAAGCCACCGCACAATGTACAGTGACTAAACTTGTGTCAGAACTTGTATGTAGATTCGGGGTACTAGAGACAATTGAGAGTGACAGAGGTACACAATTTACAGGTGAAGTGATGCGAGAGGTGATGTCAGCCCTGGGGTGGAACAAGCGTTTTACACTCCATACCACCCGCAGAGTTTAGACAAAGTTGAAAGAACTGAAATGATATGCTTAAGTTAAAAGAAGTGTTTGGCTCTATGCCAAGATTAGGCCTGTACCATCCACAGGCCCTACAGCAGGGGTGTGATAAGGTTATTGAATATGTACAAGAATTATGTCGTAAACTGAAAATAACACCCGATCTAGTGTTTTCCCCAATTCCAGACCCTGACAACCTAGAGGGGACTCATTTCTTGCAGCCTGGAGATTGGGTGGTCGCAAAAAGACACGTAATAAAGGCCTTGGACCCAAGGTTTGACGACCATACCAAGTTCTGTTGTCAACACCTACTTCTGTAAAAAGTGGATACATGCCTCCCACTGCAAGAAAGTTCCCGAGCCATAGGAAAAGTGATGGGTGGGATCCCGGCGTTGTTTGGGTGGGGGAGGTAATGGACATTTTGATTTTGACTTTTGCATTTGTCTTATTGGACTGTCTTTTTATTGGGGAACACCACTCCATTTTCTGGATGTTTACAGAACATATCGGTGATACATTGGTTTACAGAAACTTACACCTTTTTGCCAGATGCTGAAGCTGCAATAAAGTATTACTGGCACCCAGATGCTATCCCTATGTCAAATCTGACCATATCCTTGGGTAGAATCGTAAGACTAATGAAAGACACTGAACACCTTCAAAAGCATTTGGATGTTACTAACCTCTCCCTTATGGAATTAGAAAAACAAACTATATGGGTAGGAGATAAGTTGGTCAGCATAGGTAATAAAATCCAGATAGACACCGAATATAACTGGTATGATATTTTTACTGGATGGTCACCTACAGCAGGAAAGATGATGGATTTTATGTTTCACCCATTACTAATACTGTTTCTTTTGTTCATTCTTTTGAGTGTTTGCAACTTATGGACATTCTGTGGGATACGGAGACAAGCAAATTATCTGGAATCGCTCCCTCTACGATATCGTTAAAACAGTCAAAAGAGTAAAAGAGCACCAACAGTGGGGATCCGGCGAAGAGGATAGAAAGACCGGCAGGGGTGGCTTAGCACCCTTGATAGTACCACAACAAAGGCTCTTTTCAAGATGGACTGTTTCAAATGGGGGATTGTGAGGGTTATGAACATATTAATTTATATATGTATGTATCTTTGATACACGTTTCCGGAGGCTTTAGGCCTAAATTGTACACTCTATTCTGTGTCCTATGAAAAGCTCTGATAAATGCTTGTACATTTAGGTTAGTACTTAATTACATCAAGTAGAGGTGTAATCTTAAATGTCCATCATGTCTCCAAGATCTTGTTAATCTCGTTACAATGATCAAAGGATAATGGAATGCTTCGATCATTAACTGCTGTCTAGGGCATGTGATTAAAATGTAGATTGTGATAAAGAATCAAGGTACTAGACAGCCAGTCTACATTCCAACAAAAGAAGCCATGTTTATTGAGAAAACGCAATTATTCACCACCTTAGTACTTTGACCTCAGTATAACAGATTGAACTTTGTAACACTAGCCTTTGCACTGATACGCCTACTGATACGCCTACTGATACTCCTTCTATTTTTTGTATAAGAAATGACAATGTACAGAATAAACACAGATTGCTTCTAGACACAGGCCTGATCTCTGTGTTTCATTGCTTTCTCACGGCGGCCGCCATAACCACCTCTGATTTGGAGCCTCAGAGCATATTGACGGAACATTGAATTCCTTAACACTACCTACGGAACTGGTACAGCCAGAACCTGGGCATGAGCTGTGTACTGCTGCTTCACCTGGGAAAGAGGAAGAGCAGCCATCTGTGTGTGAAGGTAAAAGGGAATGAGACTTTGGGCAGGCAGACCCTACTTCCACCTGGCTTGTTACACATATGTGGCATGCACTATAAGGGGCATCTGTGGCTGGCACTATTTGTGAATAGCATTTTAGGGGTATCTGTGGCAGACTTGGTTGGCCTTTTGGAGCAACTGAAAGACAGCACGAAGGATTCTTACTTGGTAAGGGGTAGATGGTGATCAATTTGTTGCTACCACTGGAAGAAAGGTGGAATCTAGATGACCAGAGTAATAAAGGAATTGAGTATGCAAGAGATGCGAAACGGCCAATATTAGCATGCAAAGAGCTAAGGGTCAAGGAAGGGAGGAAGAGACGCAGGAATGATGAGCCAGGATACCTGTGGCTGCTATTATAGAAACATTTGTGGTTGATAATTTGCAGGCCATATGTAGGAAGATCTATGGGTCCCATGCAGCAGGCAATCTAGTGGGACTTCAGGGGTTTACTCTCAGAAACATTGGGGAGAACAAAAAGACAATGCAAAGAACTTCTAGAGGTGAATGTAAGGGAGTGTTTATGGTTCAAAAGTAATTTATTTTACTGTCATTGTGCCAGCATGGTGCCTGATTGACATGCATATGTGTAGGGGACGGCCATGAAAAAGTTAGAAAAGCCCTTGTTATGGAAGGGACATGGAAAGAGGAGTTGTAGCGAAACAGCATGTGTATGCTGTGTGAGAGTCTTGGATGCAATAAAAACTGGACACTCCCATGCGTTACAGAAAGAGACCTATTACTGAGAAAGAGAGGCCGTTTTCAGGCAGAAATCAGTAGCCCCGGCCATCAAGAAAGCAAAAGAAACCAGACCATGGATGACCATGTATGCGTGTTTGTACTATGAGCGGATTAGCTTGAGATTGCATTTACTGGGGTCAAATGACACATATCTCTTCTACCAAATACAAAGTGAGCAGCCAGAAGTTGGTTTTAAACTGACACTTAGTGACCTTTCTTAGCACAGTTGCAAAATAAACAAAATAGAATATGGTCCTGCAAGAAGAAAAGAACAACCTTGCCTGTCTGGCACTAACTAATAGAGAATATACCCCTTTTTACCAGCTGGAGAGCTTCTCTCTACCAGCTTACAAAAACAACAGGCTTCAGCAACTGTACTCACACTTCAGATGAGAAACACACAGCCCAGCTTTCTGTGTCCCCAGTTATAGCAGCAAGTGTTCTCCTAGCTGTTCCTTAAATATTCACCCACCGGCTTACCTGATTAATCAGCTAGAAGGGGGTATTCTCCCCGTTGCTCAACATAGAAAAGAAATCTGGGAGAAATGTATCTCCCCTCTATAACTACACCTACCTGCTTGGCACAGTACACTGATAAGGGTACACTAATTATCTATGAGAGATAGCTACAGGGAAAGAGATGGTCACTAGTGTGAAACTATCAGATGATGGAACAAAAAGAGTGAGACTAATAAGCAATTGAGAAATTGAGAACTAGCAAGCCAAAACAATAAAGGAAAGTCCAGTATGAAGGCTGAAGGGCCTAGAAAGATCCTGTTGCCACCAGAGATGGGATAATATCTAGTAAAATGCTAAGTTCTTGTTCCAATAAAGTTAATTTGCAGCGCAAATGTGGAGTTAGAGACGTTCCATTCCGGTGTCTAAAAGGATTCCAAAGCCGCCTTTTGATTAACTGTTTTTGACTCTGCATCCTTCATGCAGCTAAGTATGGGGCGGATGGAGCTACATGAGCCAAAATGTTAATCACCCTCCCATGCAGAGCTGGTTACTGCCATTTGTCAGCTGTGAGAGTTCTTAAGACCACAGGGGACCAATGTAATGTGTGGATATCTGCCCATTGGGAGAGGAGCAAGTCCATATGCATTCCACTTGAATGGGAATGCGTACTGACACCAGTCCTTGCTATCTGGTTCCATATTAATGTAAGGGTCATGGCTACCAGCTAAAATGTCCTTTTGCCAATAGCGATATGGGATGGGATTGCAGCTAACTCAGTCATACTTGCCAGAGCCATATCAGATGCTTTCCAGCCGATGCAGAAGCCCAAATACCTGTAGGGCTGTAATCGTTTCCACACAGGCTACTCTAGGGAATATACCTTGCTTCTGTTCATGCAGAAGAACTATACATAACAGAACTTATAAAAACATAAATAAAACTATATCCTCTTATACCGGCACCAACAAGCAGGTACGGATCCTTTTGTAGGCCCTAAGTTACTAGACAGCCCAGTCCTTAGGTAATTGGGTCAGCCGTTTTCCCTTCATGGATAGTTGGTCCACAGAAACACTGATCCAATGTTGGTGTGGTACTGCATTGACAACTAGCGGTAACAGCTCATAATGATGACTTTGTGCTTCTACTGGAAAAAAAGGAATCTAGATGATGGTGGGTGAAAAAGAAATTGAGTAGGCGAGAGAAGGAAGCCAAAAGCAGCTGATAATGTAATGCAAATTATTAAAGGTAGGCGAACACACAGGACCATAAACTTCCGGAATTCACTTACGGCTGTCAGTGGTCATGGCAGGTAGGAGGCCCATTTCAAGCATTGCTTTGGTGCCCTTTGTTTGTTTCTTATGCATCTGCTAGTAAATGTTATGTAATAGTAGATTACTTCATTATGTAATTAGGCCAGTGCACCTGAAAATCACTTCATAAAGATTGTGTGCATGTATCAGCAGCCCTCCTCTGTGTCTTTTACACATGGTCATGAACAGGTGATCAATCAATGACTGCGCCAGGTTCTGAAAGAGAAACATCCAGCACATATTGTTCTCCATCTGGTTAGCATTACGTATTCCTAAAATGCCAGCAATCTCAAAACATTTGAAATTTTTTTCTTTCTTTCAAACTGATAACAGGCTGCCAGTTGGATGTACAAAAAAAGGCAAAACAAGTATCTAGCGCCAGCAGACCATCAGCTCTACACGAAGACAAGTAGTGCAAGAGTAGAGCCACATTTTTCGGCATGTTAAGCAGCACAACAATGGAAATATTTTTCTTAGTTACTTAGTGTTCCAGTCTTGTGCCCAGACATCTTGGTAAGGAAATACTTTAGTACAAACAAGTGATGATCTGGCAGAATTTTTTTTCTTTGGGGAGAAGGCCAATGTTAAAGCTGTGCCAGGGGTGTAACTAAAAAGTATGGGGCCCAATACCAAAGTTTTGCATGGGAGCACCCTGAGCATTTATCACAACCGCCCACCACTGATTTGAAGCACGGTCAGGTGGAGAATGATCTGGCAGGGTTGTTTTCCGACTCGGACCAGGGAAGCATCAGTTGTATGGGGACACTCACTGCGTCGACAGACTGTGTGTGATAGGCATGGTATGCACTGTATCTGGGAACTTCCAGGCAATTGTCCAGTCAAAGGCCTTCCATGGCATGGGCCAAGTTGCCCAATTGACTGGATAACTGGGCAACTCGGCCCTGTTGCTTGGTGTCGAGGGAAGGGTATCTACTCCATGAATTTTTTGCAACGGAAATCGAATTTTATTGAACAAGTCTTTCTTACTTCTTTCCGCTTTTGCTCATGAACCAGGGTATAGAGTTGCTCTAGTGCTTCACTCCTCTGTACAGAGAACACACCAGTGCCGGCTGTGTGTCCGCAGCTAAAATACTGAGGAAGGTAAGTAGCGGCCACAAAACGCGTCTATTGTATGCGGGACTTATTATTAATAGAAACAGAGGAGTTAAGCTTAAAAAATACTTCTTGTGCCTCTTTAAAGAAAGGATTGCACTTACAACCACTATTTTCCTACATTTTCTCTATGTAAAAGCCTTTCCCAGGCCTCGGCCCTGTTGCTTGGTGAAAAGCGAAGGGGGTCTAACTCCATGAATTTGCTGCAGCGGAACTTCAACTTTATTGAACAAAACATTACTTCTTTTGCTCAGGAACAAGGGCGTAGAGTTGCTCCAGTGTTGCACAGACCGGCTGGTATTCACTCTACTCCGCAGAACAAGCAGGGCTTGTCTCTGATGAGGCATAGCCTTTCTGTGAGACTGCAACAATCGGACACTACTGAGTAGCTTCCTTTCTTTCTCTTTCTAATAATGCTCTACAGCCCTTTGCCCTTCTTTCACCTGCTCTATCAAATACGTGCCAGGCCTTGCATTTGGCAGAGATGTGCATGTGTGACCCCAGACCCTCACCGAGATGTCTTGCTGCCCCTTTGACATTGTCTTGTTGGGTTTCTCCTGGGTTGTGGCTGAGCAGCACCTGCCAGGAGGAGAGGGTGCTGGTGGAGCTGACAATGTGCATTGTGTTTGCATGGGAGAAGTGGTAGGATGGCGGGTCCAAGTGTATTCAGGTAGGGCAGGGCAAGGTGGACTTTAGAGTGTCACCTCACTACTCACAAGGGGATGCAATGTAGTCTCTAGTGATGGCAAGAATGCTATTTTCAACACCTTAATTTACATATAAATTACTCACAGAATGTAGCGGGTTTTGAGAAGGGGGGGGGGTGGCTGAGCTCTGGGACCTGGTTGCAACTTTGACTACTGCGACCACAATAGTTACTCCACTGAGCTGCACATGATCCTTTAACCCTTTACATAATTATAAAAAAAATATGGGTTCCCCACAATAGAAAATAAGTGTATACTTACCTCTCCCAGCTCCCCACATCTCCCATGTCAACAGCTCTGCATTTCACCCACGATGTCCCATACACAGGCTGACTTAAAGGGGTTGTCCCGCGAAAGCAAGTGGGTCTATACACTTCTGTATGGCCATATTAATGCACTTTGTAATGTACATTGTGCATTAATTATGAGCCATACAGAAGTTATTCACTTACCTGTTCCGTTGCTAGCGTCCCCGTCTCCATGGTGCCGTCTAATTTTCAGCGTCTAATCGCCCGATTAGACGCGCTTGCGCAGTCTGGTCTTCTTCTTTTCTGAATGGGGCCGCTCGTGCCGGAGAGCGGCTCCTTGTAGCTCCGCCCCGTCACGTGCCGATTCCAGCCAATCAGGAGGCTGGAATCGGCAATGGACCGCACAGAAGACCTGCGGTCCACCGAGGGAGAAGATCCCGGCGGCCATCTTCACCAGGTAAGTAAGAAGTCACCGGAACGCGGGGATTCAGGTAAGCACTATCCCATTTTCTTTTTTAACCCCTGCATCGGGTTTGTCTCGCGCTGAACGGGGGGGCTATTGAAAAAAAAAAAACCTGTTTCGGTGCGGGACAACCCCTTTAAGCCTATGCAAATACAGACACAGAGATGAGGAGGTTGCCACGTCGCAGGGGATGTGAGGAGCTGCGTATGTGAGTATATATTTGTTTATCATTTTCTATCAAGGAAAACCCATGTGAAAAAAATGTGGGAAAGCCCCTTTAATGTCCCATATAATGTATTGAAAAAGGTAAAAAAATTTTGTAAGTGAGGTGAAAAAGAAAATAACCCACAATTGAGACTTTTTTTGCTTTGATTTTATGATGTTCACGTTGCAGCAAAAATGACACGTTGTTTTTATTCTGTAAGTCAGTACAAATTTGGAAATACCAAATGTATACAGTTTTTTATGTGGTACTTTTAAAAAAATAAAAGAATCTTTTAAAAAAAACAATAAAAAATGCTTTCTGTTTCCATATTCTGAGATTGATCCCTTTTTACCTTCAACAAGGCTGCGTGAGGGCTTCTTTTTTTGTGGAGGAGGTGGGACAAGCATTTTATTGGTTTTTATTGGTACATCTTGTGGTACATACAACTTTTTGATCACTTTTTGTTTTAACTTTTTTAAGAATTTTGGAATTACGTATTTTTTATCATGCTCTCTATGTAGGATAAATAATGATATATTAATATTTTAGACTCTTAAAGATGCCAATTATGTTTATTTTTATATAAAAATAGGAAAAGGGCTTTTTTTAAACTTTTTTTTTACTTTTAATGTATAAAATATTTTAATTTAAGTTATTTCCACATTTTCCTTTAGTCTCCAAAAGGCACTTGAACTTGTAAATGTTTGACCTATATCGTATTTTGGGAGCCATGTAAACCTATGGGCATCCCGCAATTGTGTTGCGGATGGGGGTCATGGGGTGCCGGTGTGGTTCCTCCTTTGACTGGCTGCTTAGGTGCGTTGCCATTGCAGGTGGATGTCAGCTGTGAGAAACAGCCAGCTCCTGTTGGGTCTGGGTGGTCGTTATGGGGTTAATACCTTGCGTCTATGTAGGTCTAAGTATTGTTCAATGGGTAGATGGGTGGTGATGCATTTGAATGGATGTATACAAATGGGCTTTTTTTTTACTTGGACAGAAAGTCGGAGTAAAAAAAAAAAATCACAGCAGGTCCTATTTTTGTTTGATTCTTGGATGAAAATATCAGATGTACATGTGCGGAGTCCCACACATCAGATAGCGCACAGATAGAATGTCTGTGCGCTATCTGATGTGAGAATATTGGGTGCAACTTTAAATTTATGTGTGTGCAAGTAGCCTTATTATGTTTTTAGAGTATGGGGGAAACTGGAGTACCTGGAGGAAACCCCCACAAATATCCCAGCACTGCAAGGCAACAGTGCTAACCACTGAGCCACCATGCTGCTCCATCATAAATTATGTATTCCCCTTTCCCCAACATTATTACAGAGTCAACTTAAACTGGATAACCCCTTTGAAGGAATTATGTTATGACGTCTATAAGGGCATATGAATGTCATAGTAGGGCTATCTGTATTTGTGATCCCCTTCTATTACTCAGAATAGAGAACAACTGATAGCTGTCCATGTATTAAATGGTCAGCCAGTCGTGGGAATGAGCATCATGTTATACCATTGCAAGGTTTTCAGAAGCTGAACTCCAAAGATCAGCTCATCTTTGCTTCATTTTAAAGAGGTGGCATCATAGTGAGAATGAAATGCTCCTGCCGGCTATAAAGCAGGTTGAGACATAAGCACAGAAGAAGTGGACATAGATTTTGGCCTCTGCTTGCCGGTGACAGGCCATGAAGCCACTTGGGGCTTTGTTCAAACTGGCCTTCCATAAATGCTTTAGTTACGGGCACCATGGTGGCAGTAATGCTCTTTGTCACTTGTTCTCCAGTATGGGGTTCACCAAATCATGGTTCATGCAAAACTAGCTAGCATTTCAACTCCAATGTAGGTATAACAATCTGAAAAAAACCCCAGCGCTCCAGTCGATAGCCTATACGATATTTATGTGTTGAAACAAAAAACTTCACAGGGGTGCCCCTGATGAGTGCACCCCTTGTCGTAGATAGCAGTAAATCCCGTAGTTCGAGTCTAGGAACTCCTCAGTCCGATCAATTGTCAGAAACATTTTATTACATTCTATGCTGCTACGCTTTTTGGCTCAACCAAAGCTGAGCCTTTACAAAGCATAACAAAATCACATACGTATATCACATATATGGAAATAAGACATGGGAATTACCTGCACGGGAGTTACCACGGGAGGATGGCGTTGTGTGATGACGCCTCTCCATGGTTGCAACATGTCTTATTCTATATATGTGGTATACGTACCATATGTGATTTTATTATGCTTATTTTGCTAAATAAGGCCCAAATGGTTTTATTCTGCTTTGGCGTCACGAGGGGTATATGAGGCAAAATGGCTGCCAACAAAGACAGGAGAGTATATAACTAGAGATGAGCGAGCATACTCGCTAAGGGCAATTACTCGATCGAGCATTGCCCTTAGCGAATACCTGCCCACTCGGAAGGAAAGGTTCGGCTGCCGGCGGCGGGGAGCGGCGGGGGAGAGCGGGGAGGAACGGAGGGGAGATCTCTCTCTCCCCCGCTTCCCCCCTGCTCACTGCCGCAACTCACCTGTCATCCGCATTGGCAGCCGAACCTTTTCTTCCGAGCAGGCAGGTACTCGCTAAGGACAATGCTCGATTGAATAATTGTCCTTAGCGAGTATGCTCGCTCATCTCTATATATAACTAGATAACTAATATGAATTAGTGTATATTCGCGGTAGAAGCTGTAGGCTAACCTGCGTCAGTGTCCATGTAATACCAAATGTATAATTACAGGCAAGTACAACTGAGCATAAAGATACACAGTCTTAATCTTTTTAGTTTAGTTCATATACTGATTATGATATCAATGTGCATTTGCTTCGTTGATCACAGGTTCATTGGCTAGTTTATTTTATGGTCACAACTAGCGTAATGCATGATTGAAAGAAAAAAAAAAAGAATACCACAGCGCTGCGCAGTCCATCGTTAATTTTAACGGTGCCTTATTTAAAAACATTTAGAGGAGCAGCACCCTCTTGTGGTGAAATCAGTGTAATACCGTGCCTGATACTTGGTCTGAAAATATCCACATTTATCAAAAAGACTACAAGGTCCTGTTCACACAGCGAGGATTCCATGCCCAAGTCTGCGCCAATCCTCAGGATAGGTCATTGATAGTTGATCAGTTGGAGTCCGCCGATTGGGATCCTGCTGAGCAACTAGTCGACGGTCGTACTGAAAGCAGAGAGCACTGTCCACATTGCGTCGGCATGGTTTGGTTCTGCAGGCAGACCACCCATTGAATTCAATGTAGTACCCTGTAGTACCAAACCGGGCTCCTGCAATGTCAGCAGCGCTATTTGCTCCAAGCAGTATTTGGACTAACAGCGGGTTCAGTGATCAGCTAATTTACAGGGATCCCAAGCAGAGGACCCGCAAACAATCAACTACTGATGACCTATCCTGTGGATAGGTCATCAATAGTAAAAGGTCCAGACATCCCCTTAAGCAGAATGTGTGAACAAATGAATGAAGTCCAACAAGGTAGTCAGGTGGGTAGAGAACAACACAGAGTACTACCGGTATGTAGGGTAATTTTATTTAATGTATCCTTTTGCCTGCTCGATGAATGTAGAAGATGATGCTGGGTAGGGAATTGCTAATTGACAGTCCAATTATACACAATAGTTATGGCAGAATGATCAGTAAATGCAGCCCCTTGTAGCCATGCAGAACAACACAAAGATATATGGAAAACAAATGCAACTTTCTAATATACTTTAAGCACAATTCATGATGAAGGTTCTTTAAAGAGTTTTGCTGCGGGCAATGTTGCTGTTAATTGCAACAAATGTATCACAGTATCACATGCTAATAAGCTAATTGTATCTTTAAACATGACTAGAGACTACAGATTGCAATAAACATTGTGCCTTTTTAAAGAGTCCTGATTTTTATATCTTTGTAAACACCCAATGTCTCACAATCCACAACGCCTTTTGAAGAGTAAAGTAGTAAAAATATGTACACATTTTGCAGAAAGGTCTACATGCACTGAATTTGTGACTTTTGATGTCAGAATTTCATGGGAGTTCCTAAAGTGATATTCCAGATATTTGCTATTGATGACTTATCCTCAGGATAGGTCATCAATAGTTGATCAGTGGGGGTGTGCCGCTCGGTGTTCCCATTGATCAGCTGATTGCCAGGCTTTTTTCCCCCTCCCTATTTTTATTAAGGTAAAGGTAGATTGAGGTAAGGTTAAATTCCTGTGTGGGGTCGCCCTTTTGAGGGCGGTTAATCCGCATTCTCATCTTTAGATTAGTGTTTGGGTTTAGGGTACAAATAGGCTTTTTTAAAATAATTATTAATACAGGTTATATATTAATGCTAAAGATAGTACACTTTTCTGTGAACCAAAGAGCTGGACATCTACATTCAGGCCAGAGCCAGGAGTGTAATAGAATGCTTTGCTCCCACTTAAATCAATGGGAACAATGTCTTCTATTATAGTTCCAGTTTCAATCGAAATACAGATGTCTGGCTCAGCTGCACTGACATTGAGTTGGAAGATCAACTGATCAGTGGAAATCCCAAAGGCAATTCCTTGGTGATCAACTATTGATGACCTATCCTGAGGATAAGTTATCAATAGTAAATGCCTAGAATACCCCTTTAAATTCCCCCCTTTGTGAGTTAATTCCCCTCAATTTTCAAAAGTTACGCTTATAGTCCTAGCATGAGAAGCGTAATTGTTTATTTCCAGAGGAACACAAGAAAGTGTCTTCAAACACACATTGACAAATTTCCTTACAAAATAAGAATCAAGTGCTAAAAATATCCATTATGATTCTATTTGATGATGAATTGGAAATATGTACTGGGTTTCCTGTTTTTCCTGTTTTTACTTCTTTGTTCTTATGCCCAGATAAAGCCAAACTATAAAAAAAAACAAAAAAACAAAACTAAAAAAGTTCCTGTGGTTTGTTAATAAAGTCCATGAGAGCTTATCATCCTTGAAGCCAGTAACAAGTCGTAATATTTTGACTCCTCCCTTCTCCAAGAACAAGAACAAGAATGATATCATCGCTCTCTGTCATGTATACCAAGCTGTAAACACATCTGCTGGTACATACCAAGACAGCCGCTTGCAGAAAAACAAGTTTAGGTGCAAGTATTCTAAAATGTTAGTATGTGAACCACGCAGGATACACCCTCATAACAACAATGTACCTCCATTAACAATGCTATCAAAGTTAGGCCATAAACAGAAGTGCCACCAAGGTGCCCCCCTATGTAAGAATAGTTCTATGGATAGGGAATAACTTGCTGATCAGTGGGGGTCTTACTGCTGAGACCTCTGATGATCCTAAAACGGGGGTCCTGTTTCCTATATCCTTCTCACTGTGGGCTCACTGCACCCACAGCAATGAGGAAGAGACTGAATTGAGCGCTGGTCGCGCAAGTACGCTGATGCTCCATACACTTTCATTGGGACTGCGAAGATAGCTGAGTGGTAAGCGCTTGTTTTTTTCTGTCAGCTCCACTGAAATGAATGGAGCTCTAATCGCTCATGCTTGGCCAGTGCTCCATTCGTTTTGACGTCTCTACAGGGAGAGAAGCAACCCTGTAGTGCCAGGCCAAAGGGGACACAGGTCCCCCATTCTTGAGATTGGCGGGGGTTTCAGTGGTGAGATCCCATTGATCAGCAAGTTATCCACAATTCTGGTACAACCCCTTAGCTTATAGTTTGGTATTTTAAGTGAAAATTAGTTTTTCTGGATGGTACTATGTTATAGCGAACGGCTATTTAAAGGCTAGCAAAGAGAAATGACATGTTTTATTGAAAGAAGCTCGATTTTGTTTACCTTTAGTATAATTAAAGCTGATTTTTTTTTAACAAAATGATCAAGTTGCACAATTCTGTGAATCCGCTTAAATTACTGGTGCATGAGAAATGCAAAGTCCTACATCTGGGCAAGAAAAATGAAAAAAGCACATACAGAATGGGAGGAATTGGGCTAAGCAGCAGCACGTGTGAAAAAGACTTGGGTATACTAATAGATCATACACTGAACATGAGTCAACAATGTGATGCAGCAGCCAAAAAGGCAAACCCAACTCTGAGATGTATTAAGAGAAGTATAGGGTCTCAATCACATGAGGTAATTATTCCCCTCTACTCTTCCTTAGTCAGACTTCATCTGGAATACTGTGTCCAGTTCTGGGCACCCCACTTTAAAAAAGATGTAGACAAACTGGAGCAAGTTCAGAGAAGAGTTACCAAGATATTGAGCAGTCTGCAAATCATGTCCTATGAGGAACAGTTAAAGGATCTGGGAATGTTTAGCTTGAAAAATAGAAGGCTGAGAGGAGACAATAGCTGTTTACAAATATCTGAAGGGCTGTCACCGTGCAGAGGGATCACCCAGAGGCGTAACTTGAGGTTCCTGGCCCCAATGCAAAACCTGTAATAGGGCCCCCAACTATAATGCTTTATTCATAGTACTGGGCTGCCTATATGGAGAAGAGAAGCCTTATGGGCCTCCTAAGACTCCTGGCCCCGGTGCAACCGCATCCCCTGCATCCTCTATAGTTACGCCCCTCAGATCAGCCCTATTCTCATTTGCACTAGGAAAGACTAGAAGCAATGGGATGAAACTGAAAGGGAGGAGACACAGATTGGATATTAGGAAAAACTTTCTGACAGTGAGGGGGGTCAATGAGTGGAACAGGTTACCGCAGGAGGTGGTGAGTTCTCCTTCAATTGAAGTCTTCAAACAAAGGCTGGACAAATATCTGTCTGGGATGATTTAGTGAATCCTGCACTGAGCAGGGGGTTGGACCTGATGACCCTGGAGGTGCCTTCCAACTCTACTATTCTATGATAATACATTGACTTGATATAAAATTCTGCCTCATTCATTCCCTTAGCTGTGGTTGTTGGTGTGTGTGGATTCTTGCTCCTGGAATTGACTTGTTGTAATAAGTGTTGAAGCAGCTCTTATCTTTTAATTTATTTATTAACTTCGATGCATTGATTGGGACTTGGGCTACATCCCAGAACCTGTCAGCTCCACTGTCTAAGGGAGCAGATCCCAATTTGTATTTCAAATAAAAGAGGGACACCAGTCTACTGCAAATTGTTGTATCCTGCTTTTCTTGGTGCTTTCAGAACTCCCTTTCAAGGGGATCTGTCACCTTGAACATGCTGTCCAAACTGCAGGGATCATGTTATGGAGCAGGAGGAGCTGAACAGACTGATATATAGTTGTATAGGGAAAGACTCAGTATAACGTGTATTTTATTCATTTATATCTCTTCACATCCTGTGCCTAGAGGTCCAGTAGGCGGTCCTATCAGTGATTGACAGCTGTGTATGACTGTACATACAGGAAAGGCTGCCAATCACTAATAGCACCGCCCACTGGACTGTTCAGCTCAGAATGTGCGGAGGTTTAAATGAATGAAGCACAAGTTCTATGTTACTGAATCTTTCCTAATAAAACCATATATCAATCTGCTCAGCTCCTCCTGCTCTATAATATCTATAGTATCCATTTGCTCAGGACCTCCTCTGTAAGAGATAGAATGGAGAACTAATGTAAACAGGGACTAATGTTCTATCTTCATTACATGAACAAATATAATACTACATTTTCCTAGCAGGTGAAATATATGGCCATGTAATAGATGCTGGAGGACAGGTAACAAACTCACTGATTAAGTTCAATTTCTCCTTTGTTGGGGATTTAGGCAACCAGCATTGAAATACGTGTTTCGGGGCGAGACCCCTTCATCACTTCAGCTGGATTGCATACAGTCAGGGACCTGAGGAACGCGAGGTCCAAACTGCCGGGAAGGAATATGGGGATGTCAGTGGAGGGTGCAGCGGTCAGCACTGCTGAGGTTATTGCCTCAAGTTATGCCTCTGGTCAGGGAAGACAAAAATTTGATTTATTTAACAAAAATAGTCAAAAATATGCATGGCAGTTCTTATCTTGGCAATTTGTAAAACTAAATCAAGGGCCCATATGGAAGGCAGATTCACAACTGCAACTACGTGTTCAAAACCAAGCAAAAGTGAGGAAAGCTACTGTCTTTTCTTCTTAAATCAGAAGCACAGTTGCAGCCGCGGCTAATAAATCAACACCCGCCTGGGGCGAAAGTGAACATATGCTTCTAGTTTGAAAATGAAGCCCTTCCAGTGAGTGGAGAGAGTATCACATAGACATTACTGCAGTTGCTTTTTTAATCATTCCTAATAGTAGGTCACTAAGCAGCGGCAGCTCCTACTGTATACTAATGGCAATTATTAATGTCCCCGTGCTACATTTCCCAGAACAGAACACAAATTGTTTTTCATGTCATTCACTGATTGCTTGTAGCTCTATTATACTGTGATCTATGTCCAAAAAGAAAAAGGCAGAAAGGGGAGCATTTAGAAAGACTGGTGCACTGCTAAGTGATCTACCCAAATTATGTTCGCCGATGCGGCAAATGTCTCATCCATGATGCATAGATGGGACAAATGGCATTCAAGGCAGACCTGACTAAAAAGTACGAGCCACAGTGACCCCATTACAATCTCAACCATGGTGCCCTCATAAAGCTATCAGTAAGTGCCTCATGGGGTGTAATCTACTGCACCCTCATAAGAGTACCAGCCACAGTCCTCCCATAAAAATGTGAGCCACAGTGACCCCATAACAATCTCAACCATGGTACCCTCATAAAGCTATCAGCAAGTGCCTCATGGGGTGTAATCTACTGCACCCTCATAAAAGTACCAGCCACAGTCCTCGCATTCAAGTAAAAGCCAGAGTTCTACCATAAAGTCGCTTGCAACAGATCCTCTGTAACAGTTAGGGCTCCTGCACACTTGCGTTTTTCTTGCGCATTTTTTTCACGTGATATCGCTGCGTTTTTTCACCTGATTGTCAACTTTTTCCATTTTATTTCCGTTTCTCTGCTCCAAAAACAGTCGCTTGTTTTTTCTCCTAAGGCTGGGTTCTCACTGGGTGGATTCCCGATGGAAATCCCGCGGTTTGGCCACAGCGAAAAACCGTGAAATTTCCGCCGGGAGAACCGCTACTTCAAAACCCGCGGCGGTTTTGAAGTGGCCCGGCCGCTCGCTCTTCCGCTGCGGCCGGCGCTCCCATAGAGGAGAGCGTGGCCGCAGCGTTAAAAAAAAATGAACATGCTGCGGTCAGCAAATCCGTGCCGCAGCGGCGGCTTCCGTTGGCTTAGCCGCAGCGGATTTGCTGTCCTGTGTGGGCGAGATTTCAGAGAAATCTCGTCCACATGGCTGGCTAATCCCGGGATTCCGCACGGAATTTCCGCGGCAAATCCGCCTCGTGTGAACCCAGCCTAACTGTTCTCCTGTATGGGCAAGCAAGTTTTAAATGCTTTATCATGTGAGGGTGCAGTAATACCGCAGTGTAGAGGACAGGGGACACAGGACCCTCGTTCTCGAGACCAGCAGGGACCGTACCTGCAAAGCTATGCAGCTGTCCTTGCTGACTCAGGGAAATGACAGGTCCGCTGCAATGTCTACCTTCACTTTCATTCATTTTTTTCTTATTGTCCCAATGCAACTAAAATGAAAAAGGAAGCAACCTTGTAATAGGTCCTAATTCATGGCTGATTATATATATGAGTGTTTATATATATATATATATATATATATATATATATATACATACACACACACACATATATTGTACTTAAAGGGGTTGTCCCGCGCCGAAACGTTTTTTTTTTTTTTCAATAGCCCCCCCGTTCGGCGCGAGACAAACCCGATGCAAGGATGAAAAAAAAAAACGGGTAGTACTTACCCGAATCCCCCCGCTCCGGTGACTTCTTACTTACCTCGTGAAGATGGCCGCCGGGATCTTCACCCTCGGTGGACCGCAGGTCTTCTGTGCGGTCCATTGCCGATTCCAGCCTCCTGATTGGCTGGAATCGGCACACGTGACAGGGCGGAGCTACGAGGAGCCGCTCTCTGGCACGAGCGGCCCCATTCAGAAGGGAGAAGACCGGACTGCGCAAGCGCGTCTAATCGGGCGATTAGACGCTGAAGATTAGACGGCACTATGACAAAGGGGACGCTAGCAACAGAACAAGTAAGTGAATAACTTCTGTATGGCTCATAATTAATGCACAATGTACTTTACAAAGTGCATTAATATGGCCATACAGAAGTGTATACCCCCACTTGCTTTCGCAGGACAACCCCTTTAATTTTTGCTGTGTAACCTTCCTTGCAAAACTAAAATGGGTTTTCCAAGCCAAGTTGTAAAATCCATTCCCCATGCACTAACACAATAAATAGGCATATACTCCCCTCTCCCCAATGTGTCCTGCGGCGCTGCTTGGTCCTCCACTCCTTGTTTGATTACAGCCTCTTGTCCCTCCCAGTTTACAAGACATTACAGGAGCTGCAGTCTGTGGCTGAGCTCAGTGATCAGTCACTGAGCTCTGTCATTTGCTGCAGCATCTGTGACATCCTATAAACAAGTTATGGAAGCCTGCAAACGTGACATCAGAGGAGAGACCCGGATCAGTAGTGTGGGACACAGCGGGGAGCAGGGAGAGGTGAGTATATACCTATTTGTTATGCTAGTGCATTGGGAACGGATTTTACAGAGGGATAACAACTCAGACAGCCCCTTTAATGAATGATCACCAGGGGTATACTGACCATACAGACATTAGTGTACTGCAGAGGACCCGTTAACAGTGAGGGTCACAGTTCCTTAGTCCGTTACAGCATTTCTTAAGGCCGGTTTCACATGGGCGAGAAAATCGCACGCCTTTCTACAAATCATATGTGTGTATAGCTCATGCGTTGCAACGGGTTCCTTCTCATTAGCAATGTTTTGTAAGCTGCTACATTGTGAGAAAAAAAATCGCGGGTTGCTAAATATAGCAGCGATTTGCGAGGTTTTGTAACCCATGCTTCCCTATGGAGCCTCCTTGCCCTAAAATAAGCCCTAGCTGCATTTAAAAAAAAACAAAAAAACATCACCTAACAGCTGCTGTCAGGTCTGCCGCATTTCTCCTCGCAGGTCTCAGCACTTGTTTGAGGTCTTCTGTCAGCGCTTCCTGGATTGGAGGTTCAAAATCCCCGCCTCCAGGAAGCACTAGCTGTAATTGGTTCTCGAGCGCCGCGGCTCAGCCAATCAGAGCCAGCACTCGATGAACCAATCACAGCCATTCAACAGCCATTCATTGAAAGGCTGTGATTGGCTGATCAAGCGCTGATCTGATTGGCTGAGCCACGGAGCTCAAGAACTAATCAGAGGCAGTGCTTCCTAGAGGTGGGGTTTTTCGAACCCATGACCAGGAAGCCTTGCCTGAAGACCGAAGACAAGTGCCGGGACCCTGCAGAAAAGATGTGTGGTGGAGTGGACAGCAGCTCTTAGGTGATGTATTTATTTATTTATTTATTTTTATGCAGCTATAGCTTATTTTCGGGGTAGGGTTTATATTTTAAGCCCTGATGGGGGTTTCTCCATTGGGACTGGTATCTCCCAAAAAGTCCCACATTACCTTATGAGCCTTAAGGCTCATTTACACACAATGATTATCGCTCAAAAGATGTATTTTGAGCGATAATCGTCGTGTCATTTACAGCGCAAGATGATTGCTCAAGCGTTGAGCGATCACCTTGTGCTCTGAGCGGAGGATGCAGAAGACAAGCTGGGCCACTTGTTTTTTTGCATCCAGCTGTGCCCCACTCGGAGTGCCCGGCTGTTATACAGCCAAGCACTCCGAGTGGAGGATGCAGAAGACAAGCAGGGTGTCCCCGTTTGTCTTCTGCATCCAGCTGTTCTCTGCTCGGAGCGCCCGGCTGTTATACCCAGCCTGTCATCAGGGAGCGGGATACAGCTGAAACAATAGTATCAGCTGTATCCCGCTGTGAATCCCTAATAAGGCTGATCGTTGTCTTTCAGCATGCTTAAAAGGCCATGATGAGCGACGGCTTAACGAAAACTGCAAGATGTCAGTGCAGTTACACACAACGATTATCGCTCAAAAGACGACTTTTGAGTGAATTTTGAGTGATAAGTATGGCAGAACCTAGTTGTAAAGGATATGAGAGTTAGGGGTGAGTCGCTGTATGTAGCGCTCCGTATTATAAAGCAATTTGTTTTCCCAACCACACTGTCCCACTATTTCTTGTCCTTTAGGCTACTTCAATAGCATTTACTTTATTGAAATATGTTTTACACGTTTTCTTTTATGCTACTATAATGGACATTAAAAGCTGTTGGCACTTTAAATGTCACAGAGAAAGCTGTAATCGCAGAAATTGTCCCTTATATTCTGTTTTGGTTCCCGCTTTCAGCATTTATCATGAAAAGTGTTTATTATCTGAGGAAATGTGGCCTCAATATGGTAGGAATTAAGTCTTAAACAAAACCAGACATTGTAGATCCAACTAAATTCTTGCTATCCTGACAGATCAAAGCAGGACCCTTAATCATTCACATTATATGCTCCTGACTGCACAGAGTGGGTAAACCAAAGTGCAAGGGGCATAAGCAGATATTACGAGAGTTTGTCAACTAATTCACCTCAATTGCTCAATTCTTCAGGACCCTCATCCCTTGGATGATATATATTGATCAGGAACAAATTGGGAACACTGTAGTATTTCCTGTGGCTGACAAGCTCTGATTAGTTACCACCATGATTAGTCATTTATAAGGGACAGTTTTATATGGATAGAAGAAGAGATGTTATTCAGCAGAAGCAATAGTTGTACGAGCCTCGGAAGATTAAAGTTCCTGCTTTACACTCACATACACTATATTGACAAAAGCATTGGAACCCCCACCAATCTTGTGCTGTCATGTGAAGGGAATATGCACATTGGATTTGTGAGCTTTAGGTATTGAGAAGAGTATTAGACGGGCATATCCTATTAGAGAAACCATCAGAATGCCACAAGGTGTAGAGTTGACAGACCTCCAATGGAATATAATTGTGGGAAGGGACCTGAGAAACCAATCAGTACGGGACATCGTAGCACTTTTGGACCTTCCAAAGTCCACTGTTGGTAATGTTATTCAGAAATCCAAAACTCCTGGTGCGTGTAGTGCAGACACATTCGGGAGACCTGAAAACTGACAGAACATGGACACCAACACCTTGTATGAGCTTTGAAGGTATCATGTACATCATTTGGCGAAACACTCACTCTGGAGGTCTCACAAGGAACTGCAACATCCATTAGCACACAATCCCAACATCACAGCAGCGAATTCACAGAGGTGCCTGTGATGGTGCTTGGAGCGTCGTTCTTGGACTGTAAATGAGTAGAAGAAAGTGTTGTGGTCAACTAAATCACAATATACCATTTTCCAGTTGGATGGCCACATGTCCCAACAGTGAAGTTTGGAGGAGGTTGCTTAATGGTGTGTAGGTGTTTCTGTTGGGTAGGACTAGAGAGAGAGAGAGAGAGAGACAAACCCCTCCCCCCCCAAAAAAGCTCGGGACCCAGCGGCCCACATACAAAAATGCTCGAGTCTCCCCTTGTAGTCAATGGGGTTCGTTACTCGAGTAGAGCTCTCGAATTTTACGAAAAGCTCGACTCGAATAACGAGGAACCGAGCATTTGGGTGCTCGCTCATCTCTAGTGGAGTCCACCCTCAATACCAATGAATACAAAAACATTCTGGACAATGTGACATTACCTACTTTGTGGCAGTACTTTGGTACAGCTACAGCATGCCTAGGAGGTAACAATGAAAGAAAGCAAGCATAGCTAGAATAAACAAATCCCAATAAAAGGAATGCTGTTAGACAGCGGTTCCCAAACTATGCTCCACGGAGCTCCGTGAGCAACAGTCAAGGTCTCCGACCGAGGGTCTAGGTCCACGGTGGCGAATCTATGGCATGCGCGCTGACGGCTGGTCACCACTGTAGTGTTTACCGGCCAGGGTGCCACAGCTCCCCGGATGGTAATCACTCAGCAGCGCTGATCCCGGTGCACACTCTGATGTCAGTGTGCACCCGGGACCCTCCTCCCCTGACATCTCCTCCTTAGTTCCACAGGAGAGGACAAGGGAAGAAACGTTCTGGGCCCTCACACTGCCATCAGTGTGCACCCAGCATCAATGCCGAGAAGAGGAGAAGCGGTTCTGACTGCAAGGAGGAGGTAAGTATATGGGTTGGGGGGGGGAGGGGGGCTATTATTACTGGGGCTACTGAGTGGTTAATACTACTACTGGGGCTACTGAGAGGGTTAATATTAACCCCACAGTAGCTCCAGTAATAATATTAACCACCTCAGAAGCCCCAGTAGCCATATTAACTGCTCAGTAGCTCCAGTAGTTATATTAACTCTGCATTAGTCTCAGTAGTAATATTAACCCCACAGTAGCCCCAGTAAGATTACTACTTGCTGACTTGCTCTATAAACTGCAGAGGGCAGCACTATTTTGGGGAGTTGTGCAGTGTATGCCAAATGGTGGGCACACAACCCTTGCTGGGGTTGACAGGCCCTGCTGTAGCAGCAGCTGCATCAGGGATGGCCCAAAGAACAGCACACTGACAAGAGCCTAGAGTTTGTGGCTAAGAACAAGAGCAGATCGCTAATTTGCAGTAGACAAGAGTGTTCCATCCTCTTGTCTAAATTAGATGGCTACAATGATGACCGAGCTGAAAACCAAGTCTTTGACAATGAACAGGTAGACAGGAGCGTGTGGGAGAAGAGGAAGTATCCCTTTCCACCATACTGCCAAGTGAAGTAGCAGAGTCCCTGAGGAAGAAGACAGCATCAGAGTTAGTGCAGCTGTCTTAACAACAGTCTACGTATCAGGCTGTGTGTCAGCTCCTAATGGCCCCATAACTATGGTAAAAATGATGCACTGGCTGAGTGTACTAAGCTATTGAAAGGCAGACTCTGAGCTAAGACATCATCTATAACATCGTCCCTGTATCAGCATTAGGCCTCTTTCATATGGTCATAGGCGCTTTTACGTGCGCCCGCCGGTACCGTAAATATGCGTGAATGGGCGCACAAATCTAACATTTGTGTGCCCGTTCAGATGGCCCAGGCCTGACACACATAAGCCGAAGCTGCAATGATGTTGGGCAGGGAGAGACAGCTTAGCTCTGCTAAGCTGTCTCCCCCTCGCCAGCTCACCTCCTCTCTCCTCCCCTCCGGGTGTTTGCAATGGTAGGGGGCGGAGCTAAGCTCCCACCCTGCTCCTTGACCACAGCCAGCAATGGGAGGGGCAGAGCTTAGCTTCACCTCTGTCCAGCTCCCTCCCATTGCAAACAGGCGGAGGGCAGGAGAGAGGAGGAGAGAAGGGGGAGGGAGTTTAGCAGGCACACTGCTAAACTCCCTCCCACCTCCCTTCTTTGGCCGCTGACATTGGCTCTCATAGAAGTCTATGTAGTGGCTGATGTATTCCGGGTGAAAGATAGTTCCAGGACTATCTTTGCTGCCTGGCGTAAAAGCGCCCAGCGCTATATTGGCCAGCCAGGCACTTTTACATTGCGGGAGTTCATCTGTGTGATCTGATGCATTGGAATCCAATGCATCAGATGGTAGCGTATATTGTCCAGCCATATAAAAGGTGGCCAATATATGCTCGTGTGAATAAGCCCTAAGACTGGTGTTTTACACGTCGGTCTTCAATAAGACAATATAAGAGTAAAATATGCTAAGATATGCCTCTTATAAACTTTGGTGCTTCTTCTGCTGGCCATGCACCACTTTCTGAAATCTATAGCAGATAAAACCTGCTGTAGATTTGCATTATAATTTATGCCATTTTCTTACGTAAATGATATTGAATTTGACAGGCTGTGGCTGGCCTCATTCCCTCTCACTTTTTTTAAATAAAAGTATGGAGGGCAGTGTAAAAGCCAAAAAGTCAAACATTTTTGTGCCATTGGGACTTACACAAGAATTTGCACCTTTTAATGTCAATTTTGGCATAAACATGTTTATGAATTCCTATAAATTAACGTTTGTGATTGCAAGACCTGGGAAACATTGCCAGTTATATGCAGTATTAGCTGATATACCCGGCCTCGCCCGAGTTAATTTGATACAGCTGTTTATATGTTGTTTGCACAGAAAAGTTTATGAAGTCAAGGTTACTTTAGAGTAACCGAAGAATAAAATATGTATATACATAGAGGAGCATTAGATTCTCCTCAGGCTGCATGTACCAATGTCCCACTGCAGAATGTGCCACCCCTCCCACTCTTCTCATTTAGGACCTAAGGAATGCTCGCGCCCAATTTCACGCTTGTACGATACCGAGAAGTCACATTAAATAGGGGTGCACTTACTTTTGCAATTAGCATTGAATAATTGATTGTGACCCCTTGGATTTTCCTATTTAGGACCTAAAGAATGGTCATGCCAAATTTCATGTTTGCATGACACCAGGAAGTTACACTACATAGGGGTGCCAATACTTTTGCATTTAGCATTGAATATTCAAGTGGTGAGCCTCTTACTTTTCCTATTTAAGACCTAAACAATGGTTGTGCCAAATTTCATGTTTGTACGACATCGAGAAGTTAGAGAATTAGATTTGGTACACTACACAGGGGCACCAATTCTTTTGCACTTAGCAATGAATTTTCAAGTTGTGACCCCTTTACTTTTCCTATTTAAGACCTAAACAATGGTCGTGCTAAATTTCATGTTAGAGAATTAGCGGCGAGTCAGTCAGTAAGTCAGTCACTCAGTGAGTCAGTGAGGGCTTTCACCTTTATATATATATATATATATATATATATATATATATATATATTTGAAGTTGAGTGTCCTCTCATGGAGTGTCCGGATGTAAATAGGTGCAGTGAAGTTTTCGGTTGCCTCCCTCTGCCACTTTTGTGTCATTTCCAACATCTGCACTTTACATTTTGGCATAGTTGGCAGAAAATTGCAAACAGCCTCAGCTTGAATGCAGCATGAATTACGGGGTATTTGTTGCTGAGGTTGGCAAGGCAAAAACTGTGGGGTAGTAGAGTACCCCGCAAAAGTGGTCTCAGCTTACTAATGCCTTTTGTAACAGCAACATCTAGACACAGGAGCAATTTATAGAAATTCTAGTTGAAAACTTATTTTTTATGATCTAATGGAGTAAATTTCTGCAGTATTTATTCATAGGACAACTGAGAAGTTGGGCCCCAGAAGTCATACATGGCACATTATAGGTACAGGCCATTATCATTAACTCTCACAACAATCCCTTGCATTGAGCAATAATGCATTGTCATGCTTTTATGCACAATTTAGGGTGGTTTCAAATCTGCATTGAAACCTCCAGTCGGAGGTTCTGCCGCAGATCTGGCTCAAAATACCAGAAGAAAAAGTGGGACAGCTGAGCGGAAACTGAACGGACGCTATTATAGTCAATGGGTTCTTTCCTGCGCTGTTTGGTTCTGTCCTGAGATGGAGCCATTGGGCCACAGGGATTCTCCTTTCTTGCTTCCCGAATGAAGCAGGGAAGCGGAACCCCCAGCGTAGGTGTAAAATCACCCTTAGGCTTTATTCACACGAGCGTATATCGGCCGCTGTTTTCATGGCCGGCTGATATACGCTACCATCTGATGCATTGTATTCTATTTTCATCAAATCAGACGGGCGATTTTCCGCTGCGTAAAAGCTGCATAGGACCGTATTTCGGCCTGGCGCTTTTACGCCAGCCAGGAAAGATAGTTTAGGAAGTATCTTCCAGGCCGGAATACGGCAGCGGCTCCCATAGACTTCTATTGGAGCCTATGACAGCTGCTGGAGAAGGGAGGTGGGAGGGAGTTTAGCAGCGTGACTGCTAAACTACCACCCCCTTGCCTCCTTCTCTCCGCCACTTGCTGGCTGTTGCTAAGCTCCTACCCCATCCTGCCTCCTTCCTTTGCTGAGAGCTGGTGAGGGGGTGAAAGTGGAAAGGCAGTTTAGTGTATATGCGCCAGGCATGGGGCGGCTAAATGGGTGCACAAATGGCAGATTTGTGCGCCCGCTCACGCGTTTTTATCGTGGTGGCAGGCGCACGTAAAAACACTTACGCTTGTGTGAATAATCCCTTATGGTATTGGCTTTCACTACTGTATTATGTCTGATTGTGTGCTCCCCCTGTGGAAATTTTGTAGCTTCACAAAATTAACATTAAACGCATTTCTGAAAGTTGAAGGTAGCACGGAATGTGTAAGGCTATGTGCAATCATTGCCCATCGCATTAATTACAGCTGAGGTATTTGGCAGATCTTAGGAAAACAGCAGCTGCATTAAAGGGTCTCGGTGCCACCTAACAGACAGCAATATTTGACATCAACGTGTTGGTGGTCTGCTGAAGCTATGATCAAAGCACTTGGAAAACTTCAGGTTTTTGCTGCTGAGCCAAGCTGTGTTTACTTAACATTAATCTGATTAAATAGAATCTAGTGATGTCCAGATTTGGCACAGATGCGGGGTCAATCAAGTAATAATGTGCTGGAATTGAATGGCAAGTGTTTAGATAAAGTTTGATCTTTGCTGTTCGTCTGCTGCTGATAACAAACCAAATTCTGATGCTGGATTCTCCGGCCAAGGCACACAGCACTCCGACAAAAGTTTTCAAGAAAATGTCAACAGTTCCTAACAGAGAGGCAATCTGAAGGATGTGCATAACTAAATACATGAACAGCACTCACTATTGAGTGATGAGTTCTAATGATAGTGTTGGCCCATACACTAAAATTTGCCCCTTGTTGTGGACCATCTGCTGCTCTTGATACAATTTATGCCATCTTCGTCACTGGCTTTCAAAATTTTGCTAGGCATGCTTAGCTAAGTACTTTGCTCTATTAAGATGCACATAATTACTGCTAAACTTTCTCAATAACTTTGAGTTTGTATAAAATCATATGTAAAAACCCCGGTTATTGACCTGAAAATGAAAGGGGTTAGTCATGTTCTAAACATACTTGACACGTCTTAAAAATTGTGAGACTTAAAATGCCTTCATAAAGAGTATCTATTGTTTCAGATGACTTTTCTGAATATGCTGCCATGTGTGTACATGAGGAGTATCACTATTTCTGACCATCATATGACTAGTATCCTGTGTTTATCACCAGTTTTCCCTTCTGCAGGCTTCATGCCTAATTCTCATTTCTCTCTGAGCTGGTGAGTAAAGACTAGCTGCTATGCCAGCTCCCATATACTGCGCACATAGAGCAGGATGCCTTCTTCTCTCTCTTCTCTCTGCAGCACACCATACATTGAGGGACTATCACCTCTTTGCTGCCGAAGCGAAGAATACAATAAAACAACATCCTGGATCTTGGAGGATGTTGTATTTTGCACCTATCTGCTGCTCCTGAACCTTTCTTGCACGATTTGCTGCCGAAGCAGGTGGGGGATACATTATGATGTGGTGACATCACTGGGGGTGGAGCCTCTTCTACCCTATGCTTGTCTACCTCTTTCTGGCTTCCTCCCTGCCATGTCACAGGCAGGGTGGGTTTCCACCCAGCACTCACAGAGCCTGTATTCCTCTCCTTGTCCCACTCCCAGCTGAATCACTGGCTGGAGGGGGCAGGGCTTAACGCCAAAGCTCCCATTCAGTGGTAGAGCCATTGTTAGTTGTCAGAATGGGTACAGAGAGCTGCTCACCAATCTTACATATCCCCTGCTTTAATGTTGCCAGTCCCCTAACAACACAGAATATTTATAACAATCCAGTAGGTTTTACTACTACTGCACTCTGCCCATCACCACTGGCGTCATCCTGTCAACTGCGCCATGATAAAGCAAGTGCGTGGTACGTGTTAGCGTGGTGATGTCACTGGGGGTGGAGCTTCTTCAACCCAGTGCTTGGCTGCCTCTCTCTGTCCCCCTCCTGGCTATATCATTGGTTGGAGGGGGCAGGGTTTAAAGCAGGAACTCAACCACAGCTCCCATACAGTAGCATATTTGCTGTTACTTGTAAGAGGGGTAGTGGGTAAGTGTGTGTGTGTGTGTGTGTGTGGGGGGGGGGGGGGGGAGTGCTCATCCACTCTTACACTGCTACAGTTGTTTACATGCTCAATTATCCCATAGTCATGTTACAGCAGATTGGCTGGTGAAAGCAGAATTTAGGAAGACATCTTATCTGTACATGTTTTAGCATATACCAAGTGTTTAGAAAGTGACCAACTCAACTAATGTAGGGATATATATTTGTATATCAACACTACAATCCTTTGTTGTCACACAGCTTCATTCACACTGCAGTAACTGTTCTTGGTATTACAAAGTTCCCATTCACTTCAAAGGGAACTCTGTTTGTCATACAAAGGTTGGCCCGATCTACTATTATTTGCTGTCCTGAGGTTAGGCCATCAATAGATTAAAGCTGTACAACCCCTTTTTTCAATGACTCACAGTCCAACTTAAAGGGAACCTGTCAAGCTGGACTTTTGACTATAATTCATTAGCACCATGCGATCTTTAACCCTCTCCAATCCACTGTCTGACGTCTAAAGACATTATAATTTAAGTCTGTACAGCTCCGATGTTGGAAGACATCCGTCAAGGTTCTCTTACTGTATATTGCCAGCCTCTCTGCTGTCGGAACCTATCCAACGGGTCACCTCATGCAGTACTGGCTTTAGCCAGCATATAGTGCCGTTGTATAACGGCAGAAAAAGAGTAAGCCCCCTAGGAAAACCGGGATGCAAATTGGATTGGAAAGGGTTAATAGCTCTCTTAGCAAGCTAGGTGATAACATAGTGGCCTAGAGTTGGGGTGTCTTTAGAGTAGGTGTAGATCTGTTTTGTGTAAACAGTCTTGTGTGTATCTGTGTATACTTGTGTATCTCTGTTCTATGTAGTGCTAACAAGCTTTGTTGTGGCAAACTTGTCTTACCTAACTTGTGTGTGATATTGTGGGAGTTTAGAAGTAGTTGGCAGGCGGAGTCTAGAGGAGTGAGAGTAGAGAGTGTGCGGAGATGTAGACGGTGGAGGAGGATGTGTCAACGGGAGGCTGAAGCTCGTTTTGCTTCTGCCTACCTATCTCATTTGCGGTGAGATATCTCCCCTCCAGGACTGAAGCAGAGTAGCTGGTTCCTGCAATGACAAATCGGGAGGAGTAACTAGCCAACAAGGAAAAGCAAGAGTTGTTTGTTGACCCACCATGTCAGGAGTGTACCCCTGGAGATCGTCTATCAGATAACTTGGACTGAGGACATCTAGATTCGGGAAGGAAAGTGCCTCCTAAGAAAGCGTGTGTGTGTGTGTGTGCAACAAAGGTGAATCAGAAGGAAGCCTGCCAGAAGTGTTGTGTCTGAAACTGTCAATTTGCTGTTTTCTTGCAAAGTCAAAGTGGATTCAGTGAGTAAAGAGAAACTGTGTACCTCCGGTTTTTGAAAACTATCTTTGTCTGTTGACTTATTTTACAACAAGTAACAGCTTACTTGAAAAGAGGTACTGGCGTCACGTGACAACACCATTGAGACTGTTTGCTATCATTATAACTACCTGTTCTATTTGCACTGTGCATAGCTGAGCTGGGCCATGTTTCCGCTATTCTTGGGGAGAGATCACAGAGCCACCCATGACAACCATCTTGAGAACCCTGTGGTCTCACCAGCAACAGCCGACCTCTGCCCGGGTGCTGCAATAATAAATACTGCAGAAAATAAACTTTTTAACTGTGTGCATGCTGTATTATATTTTCTCCAGTATAGTCACCTAGACAGAGCTGTTCATCTCACCAGACACAGTTCCAACTATAATCATTGACTAAAATGGGATCTGTTCAGTTTCTAGCTGGGCTTCTGACTTTTTACAAGACAAAATAGCTCAGCATGCAGCCTTATTTTGTCCTGTTTGTAAATGGCATTCAGCAGCATGGGTGTGAACGAGCCCTTATGGAGGATTTTTTTCATGGTATTGCTAGATTTTGAGAAGTAGGGGAGATCAATGCTTTCTATTTTTATATGCTTTCTTGTCTAACTATATATTTACTAGATTTTCATTAATTTCATTATTAGAAATAAAGTATTTTTATGAAGCTTTCAGCCTAGTAGGAAGGTATACAGCAACCTTAGCATCCTCGACCTTTGACCTGCCAAAATGCAAGAATACTGTACCTATAAAACTATAAAGGTGTCATTTCAGGGTGGTTTGCCTCGCGAGTCTGGTCTGGACCAGAAACGCGTTGCTGCTATTCTATAACAGGAGTACTCAGTTACCCATGCTTCTCTACAGGAAAAAGTATTTGGGTTTATAACTACTAGGCGGTAAAGTAAAGTTGTAAAGTGGTCAATTTTATGGTCAGCAACAGATACTGCAGTACTGGACAGGACCGACACAATGGACTCATGCAAGTTATAAAGGAGATGCAGAAGTAACTTGGTAGTATGGCACAGCAGAGAGCAAGAGATGAGAAGGCGACCTACAGTTGAGTACCTGACAAGCCCTGTCGGTGTTACATGCCAGATTGGTGGAACCAAGATCCAGCTTTAATCAAGGGACTAAACACTAAGGATCCAGCTTGCCTATGCTCCGCTCGGGGATTGCAACTGTTGCGAGCTGTCCCATTTGACTAAGAGACTGTGCTGAAGAAGAAGTGGCGTATGTTTCATTAAATGCAAATCAAGATGTGCCATCTCACTTCACCATTGAATGACCCTATCCTGATTAATTCTTGTAACCAGGACTTTTTCAAGCACAGGGCTGCTGTTGGCCCCCCAAGGTAAGTCTACCAGACTCTATTGATTAAGCTCACCAGCTCAACCCAGGTACCTATAACAATTCACCCCAATAAAAACCTCTGTGCTGTATCCTGTGTGAGTTCCATAGATTGTGCTAATACCAGCTTCAATTTTCTCAGCTGCCACATGCCAGGATGACATGCCAATGTCTACATAGCCCCAGGAAGAGCCTGAAGCTGAAGCACTTGAAGTCTCAATCTTACTGCGTTGCAGCATGGGTGATCTGTAGAGCTGGCGTCATCCTGTGAGTTCTAATTCTGGCACATTGAGTGCTGTGTTTTGCACAGCTTGACCAGGTGAGCTAATTCGCCACATTGGTTTTATTTAGTCCTTGCAGGTATACACATGAAGCACATTTTCCCTTTGATTTGTTTCTTAGTTCATGTTGTAAGAAAACAATCTCAGAGCCGCCTATTGTGACAGGGCATGACGGCAGCATGGCCCCCACATTTGATCAGGAGCCCCCCCTCTTACCAGAAAACCAACCGGGCTCCCCTCACCGCTGCCCCCCTAACCTCAATAGCTCATCCACCCTCTACCCCCTAAAAATGTTATTACGGTACTCTGCGTGTTTTAGGAAAGGAGGAAAAGAATCAAACAATAGGTAAAGTTAGTTTATTAGTTAAGTGTTCATAGAATACAAACTACAAGGTGAGTGTTCAAGAAGTAGTACAACCATTTACTAAGCTTTTTGTGAGCTTTCATTTGAGCAGATTGATTTATGAAATATAAAAATCAACAGTTTTTGCCAATTAATTTTCTATTACCTGTAATGTTAAGGCCTCCCTCAAACAGGTTTTTGCAGAAACGCAGAGTTTTTCAACACTGTGTTTACTGCGGTTTCAGCCAGGTGTCAGCAGAGCTGGCATGCGTTATGCCAGAGTTTTGGCTGCGTTTTCAGCACAGCTGAAAAAAAAAGCAATACTTACCTAGCAGGTGCTGTCCGGGTCCCTGCCGCCGATTTCAGGTGCTGCTTTAGACTTCCCATGCTATTGCTGGTAGCAAGAGATTGCTGTGATTGGTTCTCGGCACTGGCTCAGCTAAACAGAGCCAGTCAATGAATGGCTGTGATTGATGCATTGAGGCAGTGCCAAGAACCAATCAAAGCAATCTCTTGCTGGAGGCAGGGTTCTCAAACCTCGCTAGCAGCAATAGGTGATCTGTCAGTGCATGGGAAGCCTGGAGCAGCGCCAGAGACCAGTGTCTGGGACCCAGACGGCACCTGCAAGGTGAGTATTGCTTTTTTTTTCTTTTTTATCTAGTGTAGCTAGGGCTGATTTTCGGGGTATGGCTTAAATTGGTGTACGGTTAACGCTGCCAAAAACGCGGCACCAAGTTGTGCCGTATTTTCAGGATTGCTGAAACCGCTACCCAATCATATCAATGGGCGACACACAGCTGAAAATGGCCAAAAATAGAACATGCATTGCTGTCAAAGCGCAACATTTTGACACTTGTGTGAACAGCCCCATTGAAATAAATGGGAGCGTTGTACAGCGTTTAGCGCTGCACTGAAAAGGCAGCACTAAACACTGTACAAAAACTTCTGTGTGAGGGAGGCCTAACTTGTTCAGTCTTTCTTGCAATCTGGAGCTCCTCTGCCATGCTTTTAATGTATTCACAAGTCTACCGAAGGACCTTTCTGCAGATGTCACTGTGACTGGTATGGTGCAGAAGAGTAAGACAGAAATTTACAAATATCCCTTGAAGGTTAGAATAGAATTGTAAATCGCTTGAAGTATACAAAAAATGATTCTTTTTTTTTTATAGTTTTTTAAAAGTTTTATAAATACTCAATTTATGTGTACAATCTCTTCAAATAAACCCTCAGTCAAATCTTTCTTGAACCTCTGTACTAGACTTACTCTACTTTTCATTTCTTAACTTTGAATATCCATAAAAGCTCAAGACTGGGCCAAAAAGTCACAGATTTTATCAACTGCGAAAAATCTTGTATTTATGTCACCACTTATAAAATCTAGAACAGGAAACATAACTGTAATGTTAAACTTTTCTTTCTATGGTTCTTCTGCAACCACTGGAAATCCTTCTTTTCTAGATGATGACTTCCTTGCCCTTTTTGGTGGTTCAAGAGAAACGTTAACGTAACTTCTTTGGCAACTACTTTTGCCTGTTCAATTATTTTTTCAGATGAATCACGCAGCTGATTTTACCAGGTCTTCGACAAGAGTGCATTCACATTGAATGTTATTACTTCATTTTGAATAACAAAGTTTTTTTGGTCAATGCACGCCAGCACTTTGTACTAAAAGATGCCATCATCAAGTCCTTGAATGAAGTGATATATTTTTTAAGCCCTAGTATGGTGTTATGTGTGGTGGGTCTTAAACTTGAAGACAGCCTTTCCAGTACTGTATCCAATTCTTTAATGACCCCTGGATAATGCTTAGCTATTGGTCTAATGGCTTGAATCCTTTTGCCCTACCTGAGCTCTGATAGGCTGTGGAGTATTAAAGCAATAAAAACTTGGAATCTGTGTCTTGACAGGCATAACGTAATAACAAGACATTTTGCTCTTCGTGCGATATATTCGGTGTTGCATCTACTATTATTCCATAGTGATGGCTTTTTCCTTTTGTTTCAGGATAATATCAATAAGTTTTTTCCCACACAATGCAATAAATTCATTTCGAGATTGCCACAACAGATAATGCACTTCGCATTTCGTAAGTCTTTGTCTATGCTGTGCCTTTTTAAAGAAAGCTGGAATGACTTTCGAGACAAATAACTGTTCTTATGCACAGAACTGCTTTTATTGCTAGGCAGCATTTCATAGAGGCTTTTCCAGGCCTTCAATTTAGGAGAAAGTCCTTCTTTTGACAAAATACTAATATTTAGTTCCGCTGGTGAAGAGTGTACATGACAGACAGTGAAGAGACTCTCTTGACTCACTCTATATCAACCACTTATGAGGAAATGTCTTTTTCTTATAGGTTTTACTTTCGAATAAACCAAGGTTTTTAAAAAAAATTTCCCCTGCTATAATCAGTTGGGAATTAGGGAGCTTTTGAACAGTGTCAAACCCAACACCAAAGTATGAGCCAACAATATTTTTGTCTCAAATCAGATATTTCTGTTGGCCATGTCCCTGGATCATCATATTTTATGTTACTGGAAGTCGAAACAGTAGTAAATATTGCAGTAAAAGTTGATACAGAGTCAATTAGCTCATCAAACTTATTGAGCTCCTCTCCGAAAACATCATGACCATTTGCTTCATCACGACTAGACCTGACATCTTTACTTATTTTTGCTTCAGAGACCATCTAAATTTAAGTTAAATTGGACTTTCTGAGACTGACCACCTTCATCACTAATCGATAGTTGGATGATGGTGGTCCCAATCACTAGTAGACTCCTGCTCCGTGATATTTTTTTTCTGATGGCCAGTTAACTTTTGTTGTTCAGCTTGTAATTTTCTCTTTTGTGCTCCAGATTATTCTATATATTGGCCTGATATGTTAAAGCCTCAAAATAAAGCTAAATTGTTAACAAAATTGAAAAAATGAATTTGGTTTAGCAAATTATTTCTATACATCGGTTCTTGCTGGAAATTCAAGCAACTAAATACACAGAGAATAGAACCTATTGTTAGCGTATATGTTGGCAGAATTTCCAGCACTCCAAAAAAAGGTACTGACCTACTAATAAATATTAAGCTGAAACTTCCTTCATTAGGCCTCGAAACAAATGAGAAAATCAGCGGACTAGTGCTCCAAACTATAGGATTCCTTCAGGGAGGTGGCTTAAGGATAATAAACACGTGAGTAAAAAGGATGGGGACTGTTAGGGAAAAACTCCCTTGTATGTCATCCGGCGTCCAAATTGAAATGAGTACTCATCATTGTTTAAGTAATACCGATCGGTAGGAAGAGAGACAATATGCACAGCTGCATTGAGTGTACAATTCATCTACTTCGAGTTTATTGGCGTTACAAGAGGTCTTGTTATAAGCATATCATATAATTAAAGTGACGTTGATTCTGAGCCAAACATTACATATTTTGTTTACATCATTCAGTAATGCCACATGTTCAATCAAAGTCCATCATGATACCTAACATTTTCCATTCTTCAGCAATTCTGATATTTCCTTATACGTGTCTAAACATCATAATGATTTAGCATAGTTATTTATCAATACAGGTTTGTCTTTATTTTAAGGTAAATGTATTAGTTATCAATCTGTAGCTCTCTCTCATCAATCTTATCTCTGTACTTTCAACCATCGCCTGACTAGTCACCAGTTATGGTTCATTGCTGGTTAAGTCAAGCTGACATTCTACCAAGGCCTAAAGCTTATACAAGAAATGATTTCTCTGAAATAGTAGAACCTAAAATAATATCACAAAAGCTGGGGTCCTGGGTAATTTCCCCCACAGGGACATACCTGGTGTGGAACGCACGTCAGAGGACAGTGTCCACACTGTCAGTCCGGAAAGGCTTGATAAAATATTCAAAAGGGCAAGATCCCTAATCCATATGGAGAGCGTCTGGAGAAGGGCCCGTAGGTGGGAAAATCTTGGTCAAGAACACAGTGGACAAAGTAGAAAAGAACCCCACGCACTTAAGATAGTTCGAGTCTAGTGAGAAGTATGATTTACTTCGTTGAGGAGCCCTATATGCAGGACTCCTCTTTATCCACGATCATCCTTAATGAGCCAGAGGGAGTCCTGGGAGATTTAAACTTTTTATTGCTGGAGAGACAAACATATGCAGACACAGGTAACAATAGAGGACAGCTGAGCACTGCCTCTGATTAGTCGCAGTGCTCAGCCAATCAGAGGCAGCGCTTTCTGGAGGCGGGGATTTTTCAATACAGAAGAACACTACTGGGAAGAAAAGCTGAACAGCGCTTCTTGGGCTAATATTTTAAGCCCTCCCCCCGACCTGAAAATCATCACTGCATTGGTTGCCTACATCCCATTGCTTTCATTGGGGTGGCAGCAGTTCCGGCCCCATTAAAAGCAATGGGATAGCATTGCTGTGACAGGAGAGCACAATGTACTCCCTATGTTTTCACTGGGACTTGCGCTGCTGCTGGCCCCATTGACAACAAGCTAAAACACCTGGATCTGACAGCATCTAGGGGGTTTCACATCCAAAGAATCCCCTGCTGCAGCTGTCACAACTGCAGCAGGTGGTACCGATCGCACTATTAATGTGCAATTTTTTTGCTTCGGTCACGCGTTTTTTTTACACATGCGATGTGCGCATTTTTAGCGCACCTATACATGCGCTAAAAAACACTTGTGTGACCGATGCTTAAAAAGCTAGGACTCAAGTCCATTGGACTATATAAAATAGTGGAAATTATTAATCATTCATCCTCCAGGTTGGAGATTCCACAGGCCGTCAAAATCTTTGTCTTCCACAAATCTCTGGTTAAGAAATATCATCCTCCAATTAATAACTCCACCACCACGGGTTTCTTTTGTGGATGCCAATTTACCATTTGAAATTCCCCCCAAAATTTTGGACTCATTGTGTCCTCAATTTTCTTGCAGTATGTTGTGCATTGGTACAGATATGGATCAGAGAAGAGAAGATGGGTTTTGGCAGCAGATATAAATGCCCAATGCTTAAGAACTTTCATAAAAGAAATCCTTTGAAACCAGGTCTGTAGGCTCCTTTGTCAAGAAGGGACAGTGCCGTGCCTTCCGGGTTCTCAACTGAGCCCAAGATGATGTCAGCATGGCAACCCAGACCATGCAATGTGCCAGTGACTTAGTAAGCTCAGATCTTTGTATTTAAGCTGCATTTATACTGAACAATAATTCAGAAGATCGTTCAAGCAAACAAAACTGAACGATAATCATTCAGTTTAAAGCGAAGGCAACGAGTTTCAACAGGCATGTAAATTAGCGCCAGTTCATTCACTTGTCGAGCAGTTTAAGCACTGATCATTCAGTGTTTCACATAGGAATGTGAAATACTGAATGACAAGTGAGCAAGAACTGCATGATTCTCAACAAGAATCCTGCAGTCTAATAGGTGGCCTGAGCACGAACGAGCTGGGGATGACATCTCCAGCTTGTTCACTCGGGCAAACAGGAATTGTCCCATATAAAAGGGGCATTACGTAATATTGGTGTTTAGTGTAATTGTCATCATTCATTCTCAGACTGGTCTTTGGTTTCTCCCCCGTAGGGGGTCTCCCTTTGTGAGGTGGGTGCTCTGCTTAAGGCCCGATCCAGGTGCCTTGTCTGTGAAGTCCCCCCTACCTTGCTGTATTCAGTGCTGTTATCTTTTGCAAGTCCAAAAAGACCCATAGTACTAGTCACCGTTTTCATAGTCTGTGTGCCTGAAACCTATTGCCTCCTGTTGTGCCAACTAGTCAACCTAGATGTGACAGGTACCCACATGAATTAACTGGAACTTGCTTTGTATTGAAGAAAGTTCAATGTGCATACAAAAAATGTGACCAAAACCATTAAAATGTATTGGCCATGTTGTTTTCAGTAAAAAAAACAAAGGCAATATGAATGTGTAATACACAAGTGTGAGTCAGCCTGCAGTTTAATTTTATTCACTCGATTTCTCTCTGGTCAACTATCGGGGATTTGAACAATGTAGTTTATCCATACAAAATGAACCATCATGGTTCCCATTATTGTTTAATTATAAATATATATTAGCCAAGTAATTTCTGGATGAACACATCATTAGCATAAATTATGGTAAATTATGAAACACTAAGTTTTGTTTTGACATTTATTTAGTTATAACAATTACTACGTGATGGCTTTCACGTTTTATGGCCTGAACTGATTGGTTTTATGAGAATCATTGTGTTTTTTTCCCTTTACATTTATGGGATGCGTGTAATTGTGCTATATTCAGTAGGGTCCATTTGTAGTGCAATAAAAGCAAAATGATCCTCTAGATGGTGCTAAATGTCTGTTGAAGAAACACAGCAACTGAAAAGTATCATCCTTTGTACACAGTAGGTCCCAGCGCATATGTCATTGCCGAAAGGACACCACGGACAAACTGGGAAATTGCAAGCCGTTCGAAAATCAAGCAAGTAAAGAAAGGAAAACTGAACTGAATGCACTATGTAACAAAAACAAAACAATTATTTTTGTAATAATCAAGTTTTTATTAAAGCATATGAAGAAATGATCCTACTTTTGTCACAGTAAACATACACTTTAGTATCACCACCACTGCAATAACCTGCGCAGTAAACTTCACCATTAGAGATGAGCGAGTATACTCACTAAGGCACATTACTCGAGCGAGTAGTGCCTTAGCCGAGTATCTCCCTGCTTCGGGGGCCGGCGGCGGGCGGGGAGGAACGGAAGGGAGATCTCTCTCCCGCCCTCTCCCCGCCGCAACTCACCTGTCACCCGCGCCGGTCCCCGAATCTTTAGAGACGAGCGGGGAGATACTCGGCTAAGGCACTGCTCGCTCGAGTAATGTGCCTTAGCGAGTATACTCGCTCATCTCTATTCACAATGCATCTTAGGAGTATATATCTTAGGTATATAAAACATTTGTGCATTTTGTACAAGTTTTACTGCACTATAAATATGCAATTTTAAAACAAAATGCTATCTAAAAAAAAGCATAACTTAAAAAAGAAATACATAAAAGTACAATACGGCTGTATAATTGGGATAACAGTAGAATAAAAAAAAAAGTGGCCCTAAATGTCAAAATCAATTCTGAAAGTGAATGGAATAAATATATACTATAAAAGTGACAAGCATACTGTGTGGTAACAAAATATTAGACAATTTTATTGTACGATGAAAGATTAGGAGGGAGAAAAACCTAATGGGAAAATCCTTATCTATTTACATATAGTGAGAGAAGCTATAGCACGAGGATATATCTATGTTACAGGATGAGGTTGTTCCAAGTGTTCTGAGGTCAAATAGTCAGAAAGATACAGAAAATATACCGCGCTCTTATTAAGAAAATATATGACCAGGAGGAAAATCGCTCAAAAATGCTTTTTACAGGTCACAAACATTACAGATGAACTTGTGAAAGATTAATTGTAAATGCTGTGGATTTAATGCAGCCGAAAATCCCACAGCAAAATCCGCAAATGACAGTCAAAATCAGTGCTATCAGCGGAATTTGACTAGATTAGCGCCGTCAGCCCTTCCTTCACCCGGCAGCAGGGGCGTAGCTATAGGGGAGGCAGGACATGCAGTTGCACTCGGGCTGAGGAACCTTAACGAGGCCCATAAGGCCTCTCTTCTCCATATAGAGAGCCCAGTACTATGAATAAAGCATTATAGTTGGGGGCCCCGTTACAGGTTCTGCATTGGGGCCCAGAAGCTTTAAGTTACGCCTCGGCTGGCCGTATCACTTGCACACACTAAAGGCCGCAGGGTAAAGTAATTACTGACAGTGCAAAGAATTAAGAGATTAGGGGGAGCACTGTGGCTGCCGAAATCAGCCCGGAAATGCAGTTGATTTCTAGTCAAATTCAGCACTGAGAAAATCTGCAAATTTTGATTCTGTCTTTTGTGGAGATGCTGAGGATTTTGCTGTGGAATTTTCCACTGCAGAAAATTTACAGCATTTCCGCTACATATAAACACACCTTTAAAGGAGTTTAAGTTTAATAGTCCTTAAAGGGGTTGTCCCAATACTAGTTGTTTTGCTGCATCAAGCAGACAGCTCCGTATACTGCGTAGTGGTCTATGTTTGTACTGCAGGCTGAGTCCTATTCAAAAGGAATAAGCCTGCAGGCCACTGAGCAATGTATAGAGCTGTTAATTTCCTGCAAGAAAACAGCTAGAAGTCCCCCATTTAGTTCACAGTTGCAGAGCAACACTACCAGACAAGACCCATGGACAGGAGCGGCACAGATTACAGAATAAGTTGCTATCAAGCTGTATGTTATAAAAACTATTTCTGAAGAGACAGTGCTAATCCACTAAGTAATATAAAACAATGCCATTAGGACACTACTCATTATACACACAGTTATAGGCAATGGAAGTGTTTACATTCAATATGTGCTTTTATGGTAGATGAATTGAATTTATGACACTTGTCAGTGCAATACAAGTACATCTTAGACAAACAGACAAATCCTTCCTATTCTCTGATCAATACTTCTGACCAGTCTCATACATGAAGATATGCACCAAGCTATTTTCTGCGACTAAAGCATCCAAAACTATAAAGTAGCACCAATAGCGTTGTCTGTTCGCAAGATCAGCACAGCCTGCCTCCGTGACTCAAAAGTTCCATTCAGAGTCAAAGTTTATAGGGGGTGCCTGAGTTGTAAGAACTCTGGACAACCCCTTCAAGATGCATTAAAATAAAAAAATTGAAATATACTCATTTCTTCCAACTCCCACGGTGACCCATGATGGCGCTCGGTCCACGCTCCAGTCTCTATTGATAGCTGTAGTTCTGCCCGGTTTACGGAAAGTCACAGGAGTTGCCGCCAATAACAGAGCTCAGCGATCGATCATTGTTATTGCCTTTGTGACATCCTGTAAACTGGGTGGAACGGCAGCTGTCAACAGAGACCAGAGGACTGAGCGCTGTTGCGGAACACAGCATGACACGGAAGAGGAGAGTATATCACCATTGGCGTGGAGAAGGGGTTGTCCAGAGCCCTGAGAATTTGGACAGAGCCCTTTAAAGTATGTTTATTCTGAAATGCCACAGCATTTCAGATTAAAACATACATGAGGGTAATGGGCATACCGGTTCTGGGTTCATGCTGCCTGTGGTTCGAGCACTACCAAGTGGTGCCAGGTTTCCTTTGAAGAGGAGAAGTAAAACAAAAGTTTGAAGCAACAATAAAATCTCGGTGCTGGTTTATATATTAATATAAATACCCCTGATCTAGACCAGATTATTCTGTGATGGGTCTTCTGTATGGTTGGTCCATTCAATATACTGTATATAGGATATAAAGTAACAGAAGACTATTTCGCTGAAATATCCAATATTCAAGTTGGAGGTCTTAAAGAGGTTTCCATGTTAGGCTTTATATTAGACACAAGGTGCCCATATACCTTCAATAGCTGTCAGCTGAACAGCAGTTATTTCTGCCACCTCTCCCATGCAAATGGACACTTGCTTTGGTCAAGAGTTCGTGTATTTTACAAGGAGACAGTGGAGAAAGCCACAGCCAGTCACCTTTGTCAGCGGCTTGTCTTGAAGGGAGAAAAAAGTGGATCGGGCACCGACATTCAACACCCCTTCTTTCCTTTAACACAAAGTTAAGGCAAGTTGGGAGGCTGCCATACATATATGAAGGTTATCGGGTCATGGTTAATTTGGCAGATTTAGACCACTTTTGCCTAATGTGTATGAGGGTCTTAAAAACAACTTTCAGAAATTCCCAAAATTTTATTTTTAAATGGGCATTTCATTATACTACCATACACCAAAATATAGAGATACAAGAAATACAGGACTCGTATATGGTGCGATAACAGTTGTAAAGAGGTTGTACAGTTTAGCAAATCCATTTCATAAGACCTATTAGGGCGTAGAGAGGAGGGATTCTAATATCTTGGCCAGAGTAAAGTGTGGCTACAAAAAACATCTTCTCTTGAGGGCCTGTCTTATCTTCTATTACATAGAGAACCCAACTGATTTGAATGGGTGCTGTGTAATGCTTCATTTTCCCTGGGAAATTGAACACCAAGTTTACAAACAAGTTTCCTTACAGATCTCAGTGGCATGACACTGATCATCTTATGGTTAACAACCCTTCTAACAGGCATGGGTGGTCCAAAACAGACAACCTCTCTAAGAGTACTTTCACATCTCCACAGGGATTCCGCTTTTCTGCTCCGTTCGGGGAAGAAGGAAGAAAAAGTGCTGCATGCAGTGCTTTTTCTTCTGGCCTTTTTCAGCCGGCTGTAGGTTCTGATGCAGATGTTAAACTGGCCTAAGGTGGTTTCTTCTGTTGGATTAGTGTATGCAACCAACCTAGCCAAACTCTGAATCTTCATATTATGGTCAAGTATTATAATAAACCACAGTTGCATCCCACAACCAGCAGCACATGCTCTGCCGCACAATCAATCCAAAAATAATAGGTCAGTGTTTGCACTCCCTGAGGTAGCTTGGGGCGAAACACGTGTAGGGGTGCAGGTGGTAAGGTGGGCTTTATACATTATGTCCTGCTGTGCTGTGTAATGCTTCATTTTCCCTGGGAAATTGAACACCAAGTTTACAAACAAGTTTCCTTACAGATCTCAGCGGCATGACACTGATCATCTTATGGTTAACAACCCTTCTAACAGGCATGGGTGGTCCAAAACAGACACCGTGTGTGCGTGTGTGTATGTGTATATATTATATATATATATATATATATATATATAATAAATTCTTTGTATTCTTGATGTGTCATTTCATATGATTAAATGGATTGTTCATATATAGTTTTGCATACATGCATTTTTGAGCATATATATAATTCTATGAACTTGATATTGTTGTATGCCTTCCCCCCGCCTGTCTGCTGCACATTGGAGACTCATCTCTGTTGTATTGTAACATCTTTTTAAATTGTAATGAATAAAATATAGAAAAGTTTTTTTTTTTATGGAAGCTTTGCACACTGACCTATTATTTTTGAATATTATGGTCAAGGATTACTTTTCTGTGAGTTATGTTAATACTGTATTTCCTGAGAACGCATAGAAGACAAGGATCCAAATCTGGATATGGGCACATAGATGTGGCATTCTCTTACAAAATATATATTACTTTGCAGAAAAAGTAATTTTTAGTGTGATAACCAAAAAGAGGTAGAAATTCATATTTCCTGGCTTTCATTTCCCGCGACATTACTAGTAGTGTTACATTTAGTTCATGGTGCTGGACGTGCGCCAATCTAGAATTGTTACATTAAATAGAACTGGATAGAGAACAACGGACATGGTAAACCTGACTCCTATAAAACATTATAGTGTCTCCATTGAGAGGTTGTTTTAGGTATGGCTCACGTCCCTATACTAGGTCATGGAATTTTTTTGTTATCCAACACCTAGGAACTCCTCAACGGTGGACAATGTTAAGAAAGTCACAAAAATAAAACGGTTCAAGCATCAAGATCAAGGTTTGTCTCATCATAAGCCACTGCACGGTCTGATTTCGAGTGACGGGAATACTTTAGTCGTAGAAAGTCACCCATTTCGTCCATGGCGTCCAGAACCTGTAGAATAAGCATATCATACATTCAATCAAAATGCCACCTATTAGCGTTAGACTACATATCACGCATTCCATAATTGCCTACAAGATCTTCAGATGATGCAAGTCTTAAGCAACATGGAGGATCTTTATAAAGTGGCTGTCCAGTCATTTAGCTACATTCTCAGTCTAGAGGAATACTTTGTATTGCATGCAACAAAATGAACTCTTGTGAACGACAACTGTAGCTGAATAGTTAAAGAGGTTATCCGGACAAAGGGATTTTGGAAAGTTGCTCACAGTTGTAGAAAAACATAAAATTAGATATACTCACCTCACCGATTCCTTGCTGCTCCTGTTCCAACGGTGCCTAGTCTCTCACCGCTATCCACTTCCTGCTGGAGCATCGATTAATGTTCCGAAAGTGAGACGTAATCGCTGCAACTAATCACTGGCTGAATTGAGCTGGTGATTGGCTGCAACAGTCACATGTACTGTTGTTGGTGACATCATCACTGCAGCAGGAAAAAGAGGGGACTGGGCACCATTGAAATGTAAGTGGTGGAGGATCGAATTAGGAGAGTATCCCTTCTTTATGCTTTTTGCACCATTCTGAGCAGCTTTTTTGCCTTGATACCCCTTTAATATTGTAAAGTTGTGGCACAAGAAGTCTCCATGAACCCTTAACTTAATGAATATGGGCAACACCACATGTGCCATATGAAGTGGTTGTGTCATTGCGGTTATAGATTTATGCCCGTTTTCTAGCGGCTGCACCGTTATCAAGGCTGATCACCTCTCACCAACATTACTACATATTTATACTACTACAGTTTCAGTTGGTGTGTTCTTTACCCCCAATTTACATTGCAACGTCCTTTGCATTTAGTGTAGAGCTAGCTCAACTGTGGGACAAGTCACCTATCACAGGCTATATTTAGGCTGTCATTTAGAGGAATTATAGCTCCAATACTGAAATATAGTGAGGTAATGGATCAAGATTAGAGATGAGCGAACACCAAAATGTTCGTTATTCGGAACGAACTTCCCGCGATGCTCGAGGGTTCGTTTCGAACAACGAACCCCATTGAAGTCAATGGGCGACCAGAGCATTTTTGTATTTCGCCGATGCTCGCTAAGGTTTTCATGTGTGAAAATCTGGGCAATTCAAGAAAGTGATGGGAATGACACAGAAACGGATAGGGCAGGCGAGGGGCTACATGTTGGGCTGCATCTCAAGTTCACAGGTCCCACTATTAAGCCACAATACCGGCAAGAGTGGGCCCCCCCCCCTCCCAACAACTTTTACTTCTGAAAAGCCCTCATTAGCATGGCATACCTTTGCTAAGCACCACACTAGCTACAACAAAGCACAATCACTGCCTGGATGACACTCCGCTGCCACTTCTCCTGGGTTACATGCTGACCAACCGCCCCCCCTCCCCCCCACAGCGCACACCAAAGTGTCCCTGCGCAGCCTTCAGCTGCCCTCATGCCACACCACCCTCATGTCTATTTAGAAGTGCGTCAGCCATGAGGAGGAACCGCAGGCACACACTGCAGAGGGTTGGCACGGCTAGGCAGCGACCCTCTTTAAAAGTGACGGGGCGATAGCCCACAATGCTGTACAGAAGCAATGAGAAATAGAATCCTGTGCCACCGCCATCAGGAGCTGCACACGTAGGCATAGCAATGGGGAACCTATGTGCCACACACTATTCATTCTGTCAAGGTGTCTGCATGCCCCAGTCAGACCGGGCTTTTTAATTCATAGACACAGGCAGGTACAACTCCCTATTGTGAAGTCCCTGTGGACCGACAGCATGGGTGGGTGCCAGGAAGCCACCGGCGGTACATAGAAATATCCCATTGCATTGCCCAACACAGCTGAGGTAGTAATGTCGTGCGTAATACAGGTGGGCTTCGGCCCACACTGCATGCCCCAGTCAGACTGGGGTTCTTTACAAGTGTACAGATGTGTTAAAAACTCCGTGTGCACCTACAGCATGGGTGGCTCCCTGGAACCCACCGGCGGTACACAAAAATATCCCATTGCATTGCCCAACACAGCTGAGGTAGTAATGTCGTGCATAATGCAGGTGGGCATCGGCCCACACTGCATGCCCCAGTCAGACTGGTGTTCTTTAGAAGTGGACACATGTAGGTTAAACTCCCTGTGGACCCACTGCCTGGGTGGGTGCCAGGAAGCCACCGGCGGTACATAGAAATATCCCATTGCATTGCCCAACACAGCTGAGGTAGTAATGTCGTGCGTAATACAGGTGGGCTTCGGCCCACACTGCATGCCCCAGTCAGACTGGGGTTCTTTAGAAGTGTACAGATGTATTAAAAACTCCGTGTGCACCTACAGCATGGGTGGCTCCCTGGAACCCACCGGCGGTACATAAAAATATCCCATTGCATTGCCCAACACAGCTGAGGTAACGTCAGCTGTAATGCAGGTGGGCTAAAAATCCAGGGCATACAGCGCTAGTTCAGGCCACGTGTCCAGCTTCGACACCCAGTAGTTGTAGGGGGCAGAGGCGTCACCAAGGATGGTCGTGCGATCCGCTACGTACTCCCTCACCATCCTTTTACAGTGCTCCCGCCGACTCAGCCGTGACTGGGGAGCGGTGACACAGTCTTGGTGGGGAGCCATAAAGCTGGCCAGGCCCTTAAAGACTGTTGCACTGCCTGGGATGTACATGCTGCTCGATCTACGCACATCCCCTGCTACCTTGCCCTCGGTACTGCGCCTTCTGCCACTAGCGCTGTCGGCTGGGAATTTTACCATCAGCTTGTCCGCAAGGGTCCTGTGGTATAGCAACACTCTCGAACCCCTTTCCTCTTCGGGAATCAGAGTGGGCAGGTTCTCCTTATACCGTGGATCGAGCAGTGTGTACATCCAGTAATCCGTCGTGGCCAGAATGCGTGCAACGCGAGGGTCACGAGAAAGGCATCCTAACATGAAGTCAGCCATGTGTGCCAGGGTACCTGTACGCAACACATGGCTGTCTTCACTAGGAAGATCACTTTCACGATCCTCCTCCTCCTCCTCCTCAGGCCATACACGCTGAAAGGATGACAGGCAATCAGCCGGTGTACCGTCAGCAGCGGCCCAAGCTGTCTCTTCCCCCTCCTCCTCATCCTCCTCATGCTCCTCCTCCTCCTCCTGTACGCGCTGAGAAATAGACAGGAGGGTGCCCTGACTATCCAGCGGCATACTGTCTTCCCCCGCCCCCGTTTCCGAGCACAAAGCAGCTGCCTTTATGGTTTGCAGGGAATTTCTCAAGATGCATAGCAGAGGAATGGTGACGCTAATGATTGTAGCATCGCCACTCACCACCTGGGTAGACTCCTCAAAATTACCAAGGACATGGCAGATGTCTGCCAACCAGGCCCACTCTTCTGAAAGGAATTGAGGAGGCTGACTCCCACTGCGCCGCCCATGTTGGAGTTGGTATTCGACTATAGCTCTACGTTGTTCATAGAGCCTGGCCAACATGTGGAGCGTAGAGTTCCACCGTGTGGGCACGTCACACAGCAGTCGGTGCACTGGCAGCTTAAAGTGATGTTGCAGGGTGCGCAGGGTGGCAGCGTCCGTGTGGGACTTGCGAAAATGTGCGCAGAGCCGGCGCGCCTTTACGAGCAGGTCTGACAAGCGTGGGTAGCTTTTCAGAAACCGCTGAACCACCAAATTAAAGACGTGGGCCAGGCATGGCACGTGCGTGAGGCTGCCGAGCTGCAGAGCTGCCACCAGGTTACAGCCGTTGTCACACACGACCATGCCCGGTTGGAGGCTCAGCGGCGCAAGCCAGCGGTCGGTCTGCTGTGTCAGACCCTGCAGCAGTTCGTGGGCCGTGTGCCTCTTATCTCCTAAGCTGAGTAGTTTCAGCACGGCCTGCTGACGCTTGCCCACCGCTGTGCTGCCACACCGCGCGACACCGACTGCTGGCGACATGCTGCTGCTAACACATCTTGATTGCGAGACAGAGGAGGAGGAGGAGGGTGCTTTAGTGGAGGAAGCATACACCTCCGCAGATACCACCACCGAGCTGGGGCCCGCAATTCTGGGGGTGGGTAGGACATGAGCGGTCCCAGGCTCTGACTCTGTCCCAGCCTCCACTAAATTCACCCAATGTGCCGTCAGGGAGATGTAGTGGCCCTGCCCGCCTGTGCTTGTCCACGTGTCCGTAGTTAAGTGGACCGTGGCAGTAACCGCGTTGGTGAGGGCGCGTACAATGTTGCGGGAGACGTGGTCGTGCAGGGCTGGGACGGCACATTGGGAAAAGTAGTGGCGACTGGGAACTGAGTAGCGCGGGGCCGCCGCCTCCATGATACTTTTGAAGGACTCCGTTTCCACAACCCTATACGGCAGCATCTCAAGGCTGATGAATTTTGCTATGCGGACGGTTAACGTTTGAGCGTGCGGGTGCGTGGCGGCGTACTTGCGCTTGCGCTCCAACAGTTGCGCAAGCGACGGCTGGACGGTGCGCTGAACTACACTGCTCGATGGGGCCGAGGACAGCGGAGGTGAGGGTGTGGGTGCAGGCCAGGAGACGGTAGTGCCTGTGTCCTGAGAGGGGGGTTGCATCTCAGTGGCAGGTTGGGGCACAGGGGGAGAGGCAGGGGTGCAAACCGGAGGCGCTGAACGGCCTTCGTCCCACCTTGCGGGGTGCTTGGCCATCATATGTCTGCGCATGGTGGTGGTGGTGAGGCTGTTGGTGTTGGCTCCCCGGCTGAGCTTTGCGCGACAAAGGTTGCACACCACTGTTCGTCGGTCGTCAGGCGTCTCTGTGAAAAACTGCCAGACCTTAGAGCACCTCGGCCTCTGCAGGGTGGCATGGCGCGAGGGGGCGCTTTGGGAAACACTTGGTGGATTATTCGGTCTGGCCCTGCCTCTACCCCTGGCCACCGCACTGCCTCTTGCAACCTGCCCTGCTGATGCCCTTGACTCCCACTCTGAAGACCTGTCCTCCTGAGTAAGCGTTGCACACCAGGTGGGGTCAGTCACCTCATCGTCCTGCTGCTCTTCCTCCGAATCCTCTGTGCGCTGCTCCCTCGGACTTACTGCCCTTACTACTACCTCACTGCAAGACAACTGTGTCTGATCGTCATCGTCCTCCTCACCCACAGAAAGTTGTTGAGACAGTTGGCGGAAGTCCCCAGCCTCTTCCCCCGGACCCCGGGAACTTTCGAATGGTTGGGCATCAGTGACGATAAACTCCTCTGGTGGGAGAGGAACCGCTGCTGCCCAATCTAAGCAGGGGCCCGAGAACAGTTCCTGGGAGTGTTCCCGCTCCTGAGCAGGTGTTATTGTAGTGGAGTGAGGAGGCTGGGAGGAAGGAGGAGCAGCAGACAGAGGATTCGGATTGGCAGCAGTGGACGGCGCAGAACTGCGGGTAGACGATAGGTTGCTCGAAGCACTTTCTGCCATCCAGGACAGGACCTGCTCACACTGCTCATTTTCTAATAACCGTCTCCCGCGTGGACCCATTAATTGGGCGATGAATGTGGGGACACCAGAAACGTGCCTCTCTCCTAATCGCGCAGCAGTCGGCTGCGACACACCTGGATCAGGAGCTTGGCCTGTGCCCACACCCTGACTTGGCCCTCCGCGTCCTCGGCCGCGTCCACGTCCTCTAGGCCTACCCCTACCCCTCAGCATGCTGTATTACCAGTGATTTGATTTCACAGGCAGCTAATAAATTGGCGCAAGACTGCAGGCCAAATATAATTTTTTCCCTTTTTTGAAAACGAAAGGCCCCACTGCCTCTAGTGAATGAATAATCTAAGTTTAATAACTGTGCTGTTTTCCTGCTAATGTGTCACAGAACGTGAGGGTAGCAGAGTTATTAACTGTGGCAGAGCAGGTATTTTTTTTCCCAATTAAGGAAAGCAAATGGCGAAGCCAGGAGTAAAACGTAGCTGGGTGCGTCTGATTTTTACAGGTTGCACACGCAGCCGACACGTGTCCACCGGCGTTAGTACGGACAGAGGCAGGACAAATAGAATTATTTTCCGTTTTTTTGCACCAAAAGGCAGCACTGCGTATATTCTATGAACATGAGAAGTTTAATAACTGTGCTGTTTTCCTGCTAATGTGTCACAGAACGTGAGGGTAGCAGAGTTATTAACTGTGGCAGAGCAGGTATTTTTTTTCCCAATTAAGGAAAGCAAATGGCGAAGCCAGGAGTAAAACGTAGCTGGGTGCGTCTGATTTTTACAGGTTGCACACGCAGCCGACACGTGTCCACCGGCGTTAGGACGGACAGAGGCAGGACAAATAGAAATATTTTCACTTGTTTTACAAGCAAAAGGCAGCACTGCGTATATTCAATGAATAATAACTGTGTTGTGGCCCTGCCTATACAATTCTTTCCCTGCAGTATCAATGGAGGGTGGAATGCTCTGCAGAGGCGATTTTGAGAAGCAAAAAAAAATGCAGCACAGCTAACAGCAGCCTGGACAGTACTGCACACGGATAAATATGGCCCTAGAAAGGACCGTTGAGGTTCTTGAAGGCTACACTCACTCCTAACACTCTCCCTGCCTATGCAGCACTTCTGTCCCTAATGCCGGGTGCAACGCTCTGCAGAGCCGATTTTGAGAAAAAAAAAATGGCACTGCTAACAGCAGCCAACACACAGCTATCAGTGGCCCTAATAAGGACCTTTGGGGGGTCTTGAAGCCTACACTAACTACCAATTCTTTCCCTACAGCAGCTCCGGTACAAACAGCACTGTCCCTCACTAACTCACACGGCATCTGAGCCGAACCGCGGGAGGGGCCGACTTTTATGTTCGGGTGACACCTGATCTTCCCAGCCACTCACAGCAGGGGGGTGGTATAGGGCTGGAACAACACAGGGGGAAGTTGTAATGCCTTCCCTGTCTTTCAATTGGCCAAAAAAAGCGCGCTAACGTCTCAGGAAAGGAAGTGAAAGTAACCAGAACACTGCATGGTGTTCGTTACGAATAACGAACATCCCGAACACCCTAATATTCGCACGAATATCAAGCTCGGAAGAACACGTTCGCTCATCTCTAATCAAGATCTACTTGGGTGTTGTAATCCTGCTCCTTTAACTGCCCTTTATGCTTATATTTATATGATATATAAAGAAATTTGATTTGTTGCATTTTTCAATCTGAAACAAGGGAAAATTAATAAACCAAAACATTGGGCAGAAACTGAACGACTAATGAGAAGCGATCAAATTCTCATTTGTCGTTCAGTCAGGACCTGCATTTACACTGAATAATCATCATTCAGATCCCCGCTGGACGAGGGAATATGAATGATTTATCAGAACATGTAAAAGGGCCCCAAGGCCGAGTTTATATTCTACGACACTACCTCCACTCTACCATACTAATATTATGGTGATTGAATTTGATTGGAAAGAGAGTAAGGATGAATGAATGATTCATAAGATCATACAATTAGTTGGAATTGGACAATCGGAAGCATTTATAATATACGTACAAGGTCCAGCATCTTCTTTGTGTGCGCCGCTGAAATGCAAAACCTTGCTCTGGCTTCTGAGATTGGAGTTGCTGGGAATCCAACGACGACAACACCAATTTTTTTCTCTAACATGTGTCTTGCAAAGGCGCTGCGGATTTAAGAACAAGAATGAACAAAAAAAACAACTATTTTTCTTATACAATGTAAGTCGAATTCAAGCAAAATGTATTTTATTATGGGCTCAGAATGCATAAACTAAGTATAAAAAGCAATTCCTTCAACAAGACATACACTCAGTTAACACGAATATGATTACCATCACAGCTCCTGCAGGGGTTGAATGTCAAAACTAGCTGAACTGAAGGTTAATTTTCTGACTTTTTAGAAAGCCCTTTTAGACAATTTTATCAGTTGGGTGTATTTCTTGTAATCCACACTTAAAGGGGTTGTCCCGCGCCGAAATGTTTTTTTTTTTTCTGCATAGGCCCCCCGTTCAGCGCAGGACAAACCCAAGGAATGTCTTGAAATTAAAAAAAATTTTTTACTTACCTGAATCCCCTCTCTGCAACTTCTTTCTTCTTTTCCTCCAAGATGGCTGCCGGGATCTCCACCCACGATGCACCGCGGGTCTTCTCCCATGGTGCACCGTGGGCTCTGTGTGGTCCATTGCCGATTCCAGCCTCCTGATTGGCTGGAATCAGCACACGTGACGGGGCGGAGCTATGCGATGACGCGTAGATGGGGGCGGAGCCAGAACGCCGCTCATGCCAGGACCGACCAGAAGGGAGAAGACCCTTCTGCGCAAGCGCGTCTAATTGGGCGATTAGACGCTGAAATTAGACGGCACCATGGAGACGGGGACGCCAGCAATGGAACAGGTAAGTGAATAACTTCTGTATGGCTCATATTTAATGCACGATGTATATTAGAAAGTGCATTAATATGGCCATACAGAAGTGCTTAACCCCACTTGCTTTCGCAAGACAACCCCTTTAATCCTAGAATGAAGGATTCAAGGGTCTTCTTCGTTGCATAGCATCTCTTTGTCCTCCGAGTTGGTTACTGGAATCTCCCATCCAATCAAATGCGACTAGACAGATATATATGTTGTAGTGGTCATAGACATTAAACCCCACCAATATTGTTAGTATAGGTGGACTGTGAAATTTACCATGACAACCCTTGTGGAAAACCTTTGGCATTGGCTTTAAAAAGGGGTTCGCTAATACATTTGCTATTAAAAGACTTTGGCAAAATTGCAGAACAATGCAGTAATACTAAGAGGGTGCAAGCAACATGCTTTTTGGCTTTCCCAGGTCAGCCCGGAGGGCATCAAACGGATCACCCAGCTGAGCTCCACGAGTGAGATCATGGTTCCATTTTCTTTGTGGGACACTAACGGGGACAGGAGGGTGAGGACCGGGTCTTGAAATAGATCAGGTTGGCCACCATAGCCAGGAGGCTCCAGCGGTAACTTACATAGCCATCAAGAGTCATCATTGTTGGATGAACAATGGGTTTGTTAACCTCGGAACAGTAAACAGATTATGTATGGCCCGGTAACCCATAACATTTCCCTGTATCAATAAAGTTACCAAAGTCCATGTAAACAGTGGTTAATCAAAGTCTTGGCCAGTTAATTGGGCTCGGCAGTAAACAGTTTTTAGACCTGTTAGTGTGGGATACCAGCAGAAGCTCTGTGCCCAGATGACCAGAGATGAATTTCTCTCCAGCTCACTGACGCTCTAGGAACCCCTCGGCACCGACTTCACTATTCAGCCCTCCTTTCCCTGCTCACCAGGAAACTGTCTGTAGGACAATTGCTACAGCCCTGTAGCACCAACCAGGAGAGACTCCCTTCTTCCTCTGCCCCTTCCTCTCTTCCGCTTAGCACACAGTTCCTCCGCTCCCATCCACCACTTAAAAAGTCATCCCAACAACAAACTAAACAATGTTATACTGACACTGAAACATTACCCCCTTTACACTAGCAGAAAAGGGGTGGGGCTTTGACAACCTACCATTTATTATCATACATACCCTACTTTTCCTGGCATATACAAGAGAACAGGGACCACTGGAGAATCTTCATTGCCGTAGATAATGAATCCCAATTCACGTAATCTGTGTCTGAAGTATCTGGTCTTTTCGACGAGTTGATGTATTCTTTGCTGACCTGAAGTAGATAAAATAAAACAAAAAAACAAAACAAAACACAAGTTCAAGTGTTGATAGGATTGAAGGAACCCTCCAGTTTTGCACGACATATATGACTTTCCACATTGCAAATCAACATAGAGGAGGAAGTCAACATTTCTAACACTTTGGGGTTCAGTTGTCGTGTAATGTTTTTTATATACAAGATCTTTTTAAACAGAAATCTAAAATGTATACAAAAGAGAAATGCATTGTGGGAGCTCAGTTGCAAAGCTAAAACTGGCTAATCTTTCAGCAGAACAAGAGATTAGGCAAGTTACAATTTAGCATGCTCAGTCCTCATATCCTCCGACATTTATATTAGACAAGCCAGATGCCCTACATATAGATTGCCAGCAGATCCTGCAAAAATCTGTGTAAATGACTGACCAAAACTTTAAGCCTCCCATGCCCAAAAAATAACTACAAAAAAAAAAAAGAAGACCATACTTGCCCATCCCGGGTCCCTGCAACTCCATTGCTGCACCTTTGTTCTCCAGACTAGGGGTTTACAAACTGCAGAATGAGTCTGACTAGAATATCCCAGGCTGCTGCAGCCAATCACAGACCTCAGTGGTTGTGATTGGCTGCAGAGAATGTAACTGTGACCATGAAGTTGTGGGGACCCAGGATGGGAGAGTATTGCTCTTACTTTTGGGCATGAGCAGCTTAAAAAAAATTTAAAAGTTCTCTCAGAAAACCCCTTCAATGTACATCGCCAGCTTTAGGCCGACTGCACACGGGCAGATTTGCATTGCGGAATCCGGAGCGGCCATCCACAGCAAATACCGTCCATAGCATGCTATGGAAAAGCACTTTTTCCGGCACAAAAGCAGAAAACTGCGATTTGCGGAGGAAAAGTAAATACATTTTTTAAAAATTGCAGTATGCTCTATTTTAGTGCTGTGTCCACACGGATGGCTTCCAGTGAAGTCAATGGAAACCATCCAACCCACAGCCCGTCCGATGACGCGGGAAAATTTGTACTGTAGATGTTCAACGGCGAGGCCTCCGGACCATACGCAGCACAGAGAAGACTACTGACTGACAGGTGCGCAAGGTCACCAGCCGGGCACAGGGTCGGATTCTGCTGTGGGATCCAGAATCCGATCTGATCGTGTGCAGCCAGCCTTAGAGAACTAATTGTAACTTGCTATATTGCATGGAGATACAGATGTTACAGTCATTAGTATGACTAGTGCATCATGATAATTACAATGTACTACATTGCTGTAAATTGAATTAAGTTATAACACATAGTGATCTAGTGTGAAACTAAGGTTAAAGGCCATGTGCACCTTCTACTCTTTTTTTAGTGTCAAGGGATGGTGGAGGAGATCAGGAGGACAGAGAACAGAGAAAGCTACTACTACAGAGGGCTTTTAAATCTCACTGGGTAAACATTCTGTATTATTGGCAGTGAGGGGGAACAGGACCAGCAGCTACTCAGAGAGAGGATGAGGGATATGTGTGTATTACTGAGTAGTGGGTGAGGTTATGCTATACAGCCTCTGAAAGAGAAGGGAGGGGAGCGGAGCTTGTGCACATTCAAAAGAGACACTAGTTGATCAGTGCTGAAATTTTCTCCCCCACCAAAGCCAGAAACGTGAATGTAGGAGAACCCTGCAAAACACATATGAGGCCAACTGTACGAGGAGCATTTAATGCAAAAAAATAGATAAGTGCACCTATTTTTCGTCAGAGACTTAGGCCTCATGTCCACGGGGACAGATCCGCAGCTAGTGTCCCATACGCGTGATCCGCGCCCCATAGGGATGCATTGGATACCTGCAGGTAATTAAATACCTGCAGATGTCATTTTCTCTTGAGGCGCGGATGGCGTGTGCGGGAAATCACCCGCAGCATGCTCCATTTTAGTGCGGGTATCTCGTAGGGACTGCTCCCGCAGGCTTCCATTGAAGCCCCTGGAAGCCGTCCCGACCTGCAGCTGAATTCCTGCTCTCCGGCGTGGGAGCGTGGGAGAGCAGGAATTTAAAAAAAAAGAAAGCGTGCACAGCGCATGCGTGCGGCACGCTGCCGGCATGCCAAGCACATTCGCCGGGCTGAAGAAAGAAGATCCAGCTGCAACAGAGGGAAGATCCGCAGTGTCCGGACAGGTGAGTAATTCTTCTTTTTAGGCCTCATGTCCGTAGGAAAGGTGGGACCCACTGCGGGATTCTGCATGAAGAATCTGCGGCAGGCCTGATTTTTCTCGTGGACATGAGGCCTTAGACCTGTGTATATTAATTTTTCATGCACAGAGGTTGCTAGAGTCTTTAAGTCTTAACAGATGGTTAAGGTGTATGGACAGCATTGTGGATTAATCCGGTTCAACATAAATTCTAGCACTCGTCTTCATCATGAAGACGAGTGTTGGAATTCACGTGGAGCGGGGTTCATCCATAATGCCAACAATGTTGCTGCGGCTGGCTTCTATAATACCCAGATCTAAGGGTTTGTTCATATGCCAAATATAAGTTGCAGATTTTCAGTGTGGAATCCACAACCAAAGAGTGTAACAATGTACAGTACAATGCAGATGAATAGGGTTTTTAATAACTCTTACCAGTCCCATTGCGGGCCAGGATACATTTCATTACTCGGATTATCTGCTCCGTCACAGGTGGAGACATAGATGCTGCATAAAGTGCACTGTGCGAATGAGTCCTCAAGTAATCCACAAGATCCTAGAGGTAAAAGACAAATACGTTTATTTCATGATGAAATTTAAATTGACACTAACTTTATAAAACATAAGCTTATATGATAGACTATGTGATAACTAGCAAAAGTGCAATTTATTTTACATTTTTGTTCTGACAAAATCCCTCTAGAGTGCTGGCCACTAGGAATCTCCCTTCTCTGTTCTCATGTGGTGATCTCGGTTAGGTCCCTTTTACACGGGCCGTTGGATTGTTCAGATTTCCGCATTGTTACATGGGCAGACTATGGTTCAGTGTAAATGCATGCCCCAACTGAATGAGAATTCTTTTGCTTCTCTTTCGTCGTTAACGACGTATCAGCCCATGTAAATGAGCAGGTGGGAACAATCCACGTCCCGCTCACCTCCATTCACTAGTGATGATCATTCCTGTGTATAAACACAATAACAATTATGGCTGGGGCGAACTGTCAGGCGTCTGCACCCGACTAGTCGTCCCGTTTAAGACGTGAGACAGAAAAATGGCAGAAGTGGACAACTGAAAAGTTTAGGAGCCAAAATAAATTTTTGGGGGGTTATAAACAACTGAGGGACTATCTTCAGAGTAGGTCATAAAGAGTATATTGGTGGGCATCCATGGTCTAGGATCATCTGTTTGCGGGGTCAGTGCATTTGTGTACTGACTTGATTTCTGCAGGAAGCAGACAGCTTCATTCCCACTGCAGTGGCCATGCTGGGTATTGTAGACTGTTCATTTCAGTTAGACCTGGGCCTATAATGCCAAGTAGGATACTGAGCTGTTGGCTTCTGGCTGAAATAAGCTCAGTGTCACAGTGCATTGGTCCAGAGAATAATTGATTGGTGGGGCTTGACAGTGATGGAACTCCACCAATCAGCTACTGATAAACTATCTTGAGGAGAGACCACCAATATATTAGTTTGCAACTGGACAAGCCCTGTCATCACCTATGAGCACTGTAAAATAACTTTATGGGCTCAAAGGACAGGGGCTGGATGTACTTTTAAAAACATACCTGCCCCCCTCCTTGTTCCTTCACGGTCAGGGTGTAGTTGGGGCATTGGACTCATCTCCGCAGTCAGTGAGTGTTCACACACTGTTTTCTATGGGCATGTATGCACACTGACTGCAGAAATTAGTCTGACACTGTATGAACAGGGAGGTGAGTATCAAAAGCACTTCCATAGACCATGGCACAAGTCCTATCAGCCCATAAATTTAGTTTATGGTGGTCATAGGGGATGATAGGTTCTCTTTAAATACATATACACTAGCACACTACATAGTTATTATAGATTACCTATGATGTCTGTGTAGCCAAGCAATCAACAGACAACAGTGGGCTACGCAAATAGCGTAATGTGCCAAAAATTTGGTGCGCTCATTATTTGTTTGGCGAAGAATACATCTGTAAAACCACATTCAGACTGTCCTCTGTGCTACAAAACTACATTCAAAGCTCCCTGTACCCACCATTACTGGCAGTCAGGCATCCCATCCTGCCATTCAAAATACCAGCAGCCAGGTTCCCTCTGTGTTACATGACTAGCACCCTGGTCCTGCCCTCCGTCAGCAGAGGGTTTCCCAACTTACAGGCAGCATGTGATTACAGGGCAGGACTCAGCAGCACTGAGAAGGACTTCGGTTTCTTCTGGGCAGCGCCAGTGCGGCAGGGAACAGATCGTCCAGCAGGCATGTCAAACATTAGACACGCACTGCTAGATATGGAGGAAAGTTCTCATTTTATCAGCCACAGCTGGCATGGCGTGCTGAAGGGTCTCATTTGCAAATGGTGACCAGGTGGATAAACCTTGTCACCATCTGCTAAATTTTGGGCACATTGGCAACCATTTTGGAGCCCCGAGTGGAGGATAGGCAGTGACCACTGTGTTCACTGAAGTCTATGAGAACAGAGGGGAAAAGGAGGGGAGAAATGAAAGCAGTGAGACACACAGATGTGCTGTTAGAGCTAATGCAGAATGATTTTCTGCTGTGTATTCACATATACACTGCTGTACTAAGTGATGATGGCCATGAGCAAGGCTGGAATGGCCATGCAATCCACTGGGTCCTGGGGACAGTGAAGGAGGGGAATTTTAAAATTTTGGGTGAAAGGTCAGAAAAAAAAATGAAAAAGAATAATTTATACTCACACATGTCGCTTCTCACACTCCCAATCTCTGCAGTCCACACCCATACTGTTCACCTGCTTAGTTTTGGGTAGAATCTATGAATGGCAACACTACTGAGCGAGAGCCCGCCAGGGGCATTATTGCCGCGCGAGAGCCCGCCAGGGGCATTATTGCCGCGCAAGAGCCCGCCAGGGGCATTATTACTGTATGACAACTAGAGATGAGTGAGTATACTCGCTAAGCACATTACTCGAGCGAGTAGTGCCTTAGCCGAGTATCTCCTCGCTCGTCTCTAAAGATTCGGGGGCCCCGGCGCCCATGACAGGTGAGTTGCGTCGGGGGAGCAGAGGAGAGCAGGGGGGGGGGGGGGGTGGCGTCGGAAAGAGAGGGAGAGAGAGATCTCCCCTTCGTTCCTCCCCGCTCTCACCCGCGCTCCCCGGCCCCCGAATCTTTAGAGACGAGCGGGGAGATACTCGGCTAAGGGGCACTACTCGCTCGAGTAATGTGCCTTAGCGAGTATACTCGCTCATCTCTAATCACAACCTGTATAGGGCATTATTACTAAATGAGATCCTATATGGAGCACTCCTATTGAGTACATTTGCTGCGGTGAGCTATGCACACCACATAGGCTTCTCCCCTTGTACTGCCTTCATTGCTGTGGCAGGCGATTTGTTGAGTCGACCCCTACCTACTTGTATGCACCCCACCAACATAGGGCCACTTTGTAATTTTCTTTGCAGCGCTACTTTGCTTTCCCAATCTGCCCCGGTTCATGAGGAATGGCCGTAGGTTTGCAGTCTGAAGCGCATAGCCTTTACTGTAGATGGATTCCTGAATATTTTTTTATTCATGCCTAAACAAACCTGCTGTTTTTACTAAGATCTTGGCACTGGACCTAAAACATTTCTTTAGCAAGTGTATCAGAGCTGGACTGAAGTTTTGTGGATTCCTCTGCATTGGATCTCACATCCAGCGTGCGATTAACTCCTTACGTGAGTAAGCGGTTTCTTCTACATTTTCTCACAGTTTTCCTTAATAGCATATGTGCCAATGAAACAAAGCTATGTTGGGGTAATGTACAATATGAGTCACAGCTCTGTCTGGGGCTATAGAGAATCAGAGAATGACTAGTCTGGTCATTTTAATTGAAGTAGGAATTAGAAAAATATCAATGGAAGCAATAATTAAAGTAGAACAGTTAATAGAATAATATTTTGCAAGACCAATTCTTACGCTGTTCTGTATAATATAAAATTTATTAAGAATAAGAGTGAAACTGCCTATAATGATTTGGACCCCTACTTACAAGCTTTGCAAAAGAAATATATACGTATATAAAATAGGACTGTCACTTTCTTATAGACAACCCCCCCCCCCCCCCACACACACACACAAGCACCACGTACCTTTTTTCCACCAATATATCCGCCCATGGCTCCAAAGCTTTTGGTAAATGTTCCCATCATCACATCAATATCTGCCGGGTTCAGGCCAAAGTATTCCACCACGCCTCGTCCTGTAGGCCCCACTGCTCCAATACTGTGTGCTTCATCCAAGTACAGGTAAGCTTTGTACTTCTTCTTTAATGCTATTATTTCTGGAAGACGGACAATGGACCCTTCCATACTGGAAAAAGTAAGAAAGCATTATGCATTCTATTGTTCACTGGATCACAGAAGCGGGTGAGTAAACAAATCCTCCACCCAGATCCCCGTTACCTCCCTTAAGTATAACTTATTTTGTGTTGTTTTGGGGACGTGACAAGTTCCCTTTAAGTTTCCTGCAGTGCCACCGCAGGGGGTATAGAGCATTACACAATGCCCACTGAAATCAAGGATGGTCTGAATAAGGCACAGATGTTCTGGGTCCTCCAGAGCGACAGATGCTCTTTGCATCGGATCTCTGATTTACCTAAAAATTATAGTATTAAAGACTCTCCTCTTCACAAAGGCCATAATAGGATATTTGAAAATAGATTTTACCATGAATTATATGCAGGATATCAATTAGGGAAAAACTGAAAATATTTTCTTTAGCAGAGAACTTCGGCTAGATACTGGAATGGGTAATTTATAAGGAACTGTTAATAATGATATATAACATTTGCTAAGGACTATTCGATTGTTATACATTATGTAGCCAGTTGTGAACGAGCCTTAAGTAAGATTTATTACCTTAGCGAGACCAGGAAATATGTATTAATGTCCTGTAGGGTTTGTCGTCTGTGGTTACTTAAAAGTAAGCCCTTTGCCATGCAGTATCTAGAACTTTCTTAAAGTACGATTTGTTCTTGTTTTAACAGAAAAATGAACATCTTCAGTCTTCTAGTGTGTTTCTCTCCTTTCATCTATTGTGCCTGGCAGAAAAAAGGGCTGATTTTGGTTACACTATGCGTGGGCAGTGCAAAGAAGGGTCCTCTAAGGCAGCAACCAGGAGAGGAGGAGGGTTGATACTTAATGCAAGAGAGTGGGGAATTCACTCAATCAATCCCAACTCCCTTTTTCTTGCCAGCCCGCCTGAAAGCTAGGACGGGCAATTCATAGAGATTGACAATAACGATGTGCCACTGCACCAGAGATGAAGGTTCAGTTAATGCAAGTACGAATATGGCCGGTCAAGGTTTTGGGAGCCACTTGCGTACAGCCATGTGAATCCATCTTAGCCCTTTCCAATCCAACTTGTATCCAGATTTTCCTAGGAGGGGCTTACTCTTTTTCTGCTCTAATATAACGACGCTATGTACTGGCTAAAGCCAGTACTGCATGAGGTGACACGTTGGATAGGCTCCAACAGCAGAGAGGCTGGCAATATACAGTAACAGAACCCCGACGGACGTCTTCCAACATCGGAGCTGTACAGCCTTAAATCATAATGTCTTTAGACGTCAGACAGTGGATTGGAAAGGGTTAATAGTTACAATCGCAGTTCAACTTTGCAAAGCAACTCACAGTAGAGTTCAAGGCCTATTGGTCTGGCTGGGTCAAATTCTCTGGTCACACACATAATCAGGCTTTTTGATACTCTACGTGCTCACAATTAGCAACCACTTGCAGAATTGCACTTTGCCCAATACATTCTTTGTCTCTCTTGCTAACTAACCCATTGGCTGTCTCTGGATCTCATGCTCAGGACCATCTTCTTTTGACTCAAAACATAATATAATATAACATGGCTTTCCAAGGCATATCATTGGTCCCGTTAGTTCCATTAGCGTACCACAGCTCAAGGACACAT